>NW_023046069.1:0-77273 GCF_011762505.2 Arvicanthis niloticus | reverse complement strand
CTGACATCAGTCTCGGCCACAAAATATGATAACTGTCATCATCTCCACTTTGTAGAAGAAGAAGAAACAAGCTCAGGAAAAGGATTGAAACACCCACGGTTGCACACTAGTGTCAGACCCAGGCCTGCTGCCTCCTTCTATGACATAGAAGTCTGCCTCAAAGAAGAAAAGATTTATTCTCTCCTTGTCTTTGTCTCTGCACGAGGTCCCTGTCCATCCTCACAAGCAAAGAGCTTCATGGGTGTCCCTAATTAGCGCCTCAACCAGACCCTATGCAACAAGAGGGACATGTGTTGCTGGCTTTCTGGTGGTAGAAGTGACTCTTAATATGCTCTTCAGTCTTGAGCTTCCAGCTGAGACAGAAGATGAACCAACTGGTAGAGCTTTGTGGCTGGTGGCCTAGAACAGTAGGAAGTGAGCTAGCCACAGGGTAAGTATGTATGCACATAGCAAGTCCTGGGTCTCTCTCAGGCTTTGTGGGCCTGAATTGTGTATATGTAATGCCAAGTGATGAACGCCTAGAGATATTTGGGAAGGCAAGAGGATCTGGACCCATCACTGACAAAACTGTCCACCCAGAGCAGCTGGCCAGAGCCATCCTTGGCTAAACTACTGGCAAGAGCCATGATCTGAGTGAGGCTAAACTTCCCTTGCAAGGGTAAGCTTCTTTTGAGTGGCCTTGACATGGGGAAAGATTGTTCCAGAGTCTCAGGCCAGGTAGATGAGTTAGGAACACTGTGAGTGTTGCCATGAGGAACAGAGATGGCTAAGTCCCACATTAGAAGAAATAAGCACACTCTTACCTGGGGTCAGTCATAAGGGCTGTGATAAAGAATGTCCTCCAGTAAAGATTGTCAACCAATTGATTCATCAAGTCAGAAATTGTTTGAAAGTCCATGTGTTCCTTCCAAAGACCCGTCTCCTATGAAGCTTCCTCTTAGGGGGACCTTAAACCCTAATCACAAGCAGATTTGTCAAACTACACAGTTATGGGTGATACAGAGTAGGGATGGTGGGCAGAGCAAGCGATGCCAAATTCTCAAAGAGGAAGCCAGAAGGAACAGGACTACCCAGCTCCATTTGCTTCCCTCCACATGTCTTTGACATGGGAATTATGTCAAGAAAAACTAGTCAAGCCTGTGATCCCAGCATTTAGGAGACAGAGACGAGACAGGAGCATAGAGAGTTCCAGGCCAGCTTAAGCTACATAGCAAGATCTGTAATAACAACTGAATGGAAAAAAAAGTCAAGAAAAGTGAGGTTCAAAAATGTGAGCAGGTGCCAGGCGGTGGTGGCACACACCTTTAATCCCAGCACTTGGGGCAGAGGCAGGCAGATTTCTGAGTTTGAGGCCAGCCTGGTCTACAGAGTGAGTTCCAGGACACAGCCAGAGCTACACAGAGAAACCCTGTCTCGAAAAACCAAAAAAAAAAAAAAAAAAAAAAAAAGTGAGCAGGCTTCCCAAGAGCACATGAATGAATACAGTGTGTCTTTCTCCCTTGCACTAGCACCTGTGAGAATCCTAGATCCCACGCCAGGCACGTGGGTAGATGTATCCAAGCCTTGGAAGGTTTTTTTTTTTTCCTTAAGTCTTCTCTAGTCTTGCCGATGCCTAACTCCACGGTAACTTTTGAGCAGCCTTCTTCCCAAAGCATAAATTAATTGCCATAGAAACGTAACTTTTCTCTACTCCTATTTAATTGGCATATGTTACATTTGATTAAATCTCCCACTTACAGCGGACACAAGCAGGTTTGAGAGCATGTACCATGAGCACGTGACACATTGGGCTAAGGAGAAAGAAACAACTGATGGCAGCCCAGCCTTCCAAGGACAAGGTGTTGCTGTGTCTCACAGAGAGAGAACAGAGAGATCAGTTTAAGTGAAATTAGCTAAGAGAGTCTCTTTCGGGGCTGATTCAATCCTAGCCTGTCTGACACCAACGTTCTGTCCTTTCCCTCATACGGGCAAACTCTACCTCAGCAGCAGCACTGACTTTATACTCTGGGGCAGGGCCCAAAGCATTATGAGGAGCGACACTCTTAAAATCCACTTTTTAAGTTGTTAGTAAGCAGTTTTTTCCTAGCCTTTAGCTTTCTCTGTCTCCACTCATGGTCTTTCCCAAGAAAGTGGTGACCCTGAGTAGGGAGATTGGAGAGGCTGAACCTGTCACTTCTGAAGGCTTTGAAAACAGGTGGGCCCTTCTGCCTATCCAGGATGTACCTCCCCTTTGAACCAGTCTATAGCTCAATGTCCCCTCAGCCATAGTGGGGTGGGGTGAGCAATGAATAGCTACCACACATCAGAGCCATGCAGACCAAGATAGCAGAGTGGGACATAGGAGAGACTTTCTACCTCCTCTTCCTCCTGACCTTCCTCCTCCTCCTCCCCTTCCTCCTCTTCCTCTTCATCATCTTCTGCCTGCTCTTCTTCCTCCTCATAATACTAATACTAATTCTAATACTAATACTACTAATACTAATAAATAATGCTCAAACATCCCCCACCTTCTTCCAAGAAACCTAACAGTCCCAGGACTGGACAGAATCATGAAAGGTTGAGTATACTAGTTCCCAAATTAATTAACATAAATCCTTCCTACTTTGGAGTACATTTGAGAGGCTTGGGAAATACCTGGTCAGCCATAGTTCAACAGGTATGTACAGGGGTGGAATATAGAACCCACCCCCATAGTTTGATGGAGGAATGGGCTCCTTGCAAACTTCTTTCCCCTAGACATCTTGCAAGATCTATCTTCTAGGGACCTCTCTTTGCAAGTTCTGATTTAGCTTACTGTTCTCATCTTACTGAGAAGAATTCTGCAGATCAAGGATCCAACACCAAAGGCCTCCCAGCATCAGAACCTGGAAGGGTGTCCTAGAGGCCCTTATTTTACCATAGCCCCGCCCTGCCTGCCCTCTCTAGCTAGAAGCCTCACGTGACTCCAGGCTGGGCAGAGAGAAGGACCACCTTGAACAGCAGGTAGGATGGGGGTCTTGGTCCCAGGAACCTCTGCAAAGGTTCAAGTCCCTAGAGTGAGGGGTCATGGAGGCAAAGTCTCATGCCAGCCCTAGATCTAATTGCAGATGCCTCTGGCCTCTAAGATTTGTCACCTTACTCAAGAGTTGTTCATCCCAACATCTTCTCTCTGCCTGGCCCGAAGCTTAGGAAAGAGTCTGAGCCAGCTCCTATACCTCTTTCTAGCAGGGAACCAGTCCAGAAGCAGCCCCTTTCCAGGAAGGGAACTACAGTTTCTTCATCTCTCATCGGCATCCTAGGTAGAGTGTTGATTAAGGACAGGCTTAGGTCCTGCTCATGAGGGCTTCCAGCCAGTGGTGTCTCAGGTCCTGTCTGAATGCCTCCCTGAAAACTACATCTTGTGGTGGAGCGTAATGTGACCTCAACCAGTGCTGGGCAGGGATGCCGAGCTGTCACAGCCAGTACCAACTCACAGCATCCCATGCTCATCTCTGCCCATTAGGTCTGCTCCTGCCTCAGTAGCTGCATCAGCTCCAGTTTGACCACTGAGGCTCATTGGCTAGTATGTCCTGAGCTTCAGGCCTTACACTCACCACAGCTCACTTTCCAAGTCTTTAGGCCCCATCTCTCCCCTCTCTCTATTTATTGCCTCCTGGAGTTTTTTTGCACACATTCTCATCCCTCCCTGTCTAACCTGCTCTTCATAAAGGTTCTGTTCATTGGCATCTATTTAGCTATGGCTTGTTATGGTTTAAGGAAAGATGTACCTGAACTAGTAGGTATCCTAGTCACCCCTAATCCATAATGAGGAAAATCAGTGGCCTGCCTTCCATCCTGTCAATCAAGCTGCCAGCCAGCCCCACCTCAGCTCAGAATCCCCTCTTTTGTGATCCTAGATGTCCTGCCCCATGGGTCAAAACACTTGCCACATTATTGGAGTTGTGGATTCTCCTCTGCCTTCTTCACTTGGCCAGGGTCCCAAGGCACCGAGGCTAAGCTCTCTTCATTTCTATATCCCCAGCATACCCCACTTAGACTCACAAAGCCTGTGCCTGGTGGCCCTTGTGCCGTTGTCATCTGAATTTCTTGATCTAAGAAGAGAATGTATCTCTGTTCAAATAACCTTACAGACAGCTGGAGAAGGTAAAAATAAGTCTCCCCAAAGGGCAGAGAGAAGGCAAGATGTACAATCAGAAGGGCCTGGCAGGCCAAGAAGGGACAGCACCGGCTAGACAAGCCAGTCCGAGACTGAGACTCAATGTTCCCATTCACTTTGGCAACCCCTGGCTGCTTATCGTGCCAGGGAAGTTATTGACATTGAAATTGAAATTGAAATTGAGTTAGAAGAGGGGAGGGAGGCCTGTGGGAGCCATGCAAATCAGGGTGAGGGAAAGGGAGACATTCCTATTCTGGGAAGCCCTTTATTACCCGGTTCCCAGCTCCTGTTAATTCATAACCTGTTGCAAGAAGTTGGCCTTTCATCTTTCCTGACCCAGAGGCTCCTGGGCACAATCTGTCTCCTAGGCACAGCTCTGCTTCTGCATACCTACTATGCACCAGGCACTGTGCATCAGCATCAGTGTCAGCTCAACCTCTCCAAGGCTTCTAAAACAGGAACTCCTCCAGAAGCCCTGACAGGTGGGTGGCTAACCAATAACTGAATGACTTCAATGACAGGGAGATCACTACCTGAATAGCAGTCCATTTTGTGTGTTGGACAGCTCCATTGTTCCAAAGGTTCTTCCTGTTTAGGAATGTGCCTCTTCCATGGTTGCCATGGGTACTAGCCCTCCTCCTCTTCTAGGAACCTCCATGGCAGACACCTCAGCCTATAATCAAGGATGTCGGCTACCTTCTTAATTGTCGGGGGATGGTACTCAGCCATCCCCCTGAAGTAAAGGAGACCTCAACTGACCCTGTCTCTAAGGGGATAACCCAGCTGTCAATACTCTGTGTGTGCAAATGTTCCATCCCCTGTACATGTGTGCTCCCGCCTGTCAGTCTCTCACTCTCATTTGTCACCTCTCTGTCACTCACATCATAAAATGGAGCCCAGGTGCAAGAGAATCGGCTGCGCTCAGGAGACAGGAAAGCATGTTGAGTAAGACTGACAGAAAGACAGGAAGTTGGGCAGGCTTTGCAGAGATGCAGGCAGCAGGCAGCTAACAAGCCTTATAGTCTTTCCCCAGGACAGACGCACAGACAGTTGTGAGAGATAGACAGACCCAGACAGTGAACAAACAGGTGACAGACAATCCTGTCACCTCTGCTCAAGAAGATAGCCTGGTAAAGACCTAGGCAACCCTCCTGGCTGCTGAACCCTGCATAACCAAGGGATTTCCAAGGAACGGCTGAGTATCAGGGACTGAAGGCATCCAGTCACTCTCAGCATGCCTCACTCCCCTTAGATGCTCGATGTGATCACAAGGTAGCTCTCCAGCTGTAGCCCTGTGAACTACCCACTACAAGCCAAGAAAGGACCAGAAAGGGAGTTTACACAGGCTTTCACAGATCCTTCCTTCAAGGGCTCGGACATGAGGAGACATCATTCGCTATCATCAGCCTATTTGTGAGAAAGGAATGGCAGAAAAGGGAACTGACTTATCCAAGACTCTGGAGCTTTATAAGAGGCAGAGATGTGATCTGAATCCTGATCCAGAGTTGACGTTCTTCTCTCCATCCCCAGCACTGTTTCCAGAGGACACCCAGACCTCATTTGGCTTCGTGAACTCAAATTCCCTGTGTTTCCTCAGGAGAATGAGATAGTCATGAGAAGACTACATGATTTATGTCCTTAAGGAAGTTCCCACAGGAGGAGGCAGTGAATCGGTCCAGAAATAGCAGATGATGTCAGTCAGGGCATTCCGCCCTCCCCCGGGCCCTTGGCACCATCCTCACAGGACCATCATCAGAATTGAGGTACCAACAATCACAGAGATTAGACGTGCCCTTTCCTGGCTTGGCCTGCTCAGACGTCATCCCTGAGGTTCAGGGAACACCTGTCTGTTTGAACAGCTCCCTCATCGCCATGTGCAGAGCCTCCCTTGCCAAGCCTGGGAATAGAGCCTTAGGAGGCAATGCTGTATTCCAGACACGTCGGGACCCTGTCCATCATCATCCTGGGCCCTGTGCTTCCTTAAGTGATCTGCTCTTGGTCTCCTGGCACATCACATCGCTCTTCCAAAACTGCTTCTTGTCTTCCCAGTGCCTAGTCTCCTTTTTCGTTTGGTTAATTACAGCCCCGCTTCTGGCACGTACTGAGTGCTGCACACTGGCGCCCTCAGGCCCATTGCCTGACCTTGATCTGGATTCTCTCTCCACGTAGGCTGCTTTATGTCTAGAAGAAAGGCAGCAGTAAGTGGAAGCCAGCTCCTTCAGGCTCATATAAGAAGGGATTCTGAACACCTCTGTCTCCATGTTCAGGGGTTTTCACTGAGTAGGCTATATGGAAAATAACACACACAAAAAAATGAACAAACATTACAAAGCAGGGCCTTAGGCCTTGTGAAGAGTTGGTTATTAGACATTTATCAGCACAACTCTGGATAAAGGGTTTGTATAACTGAGTTGGGCCATAGGACTCAGCACTTCAGTGTGACGGCAGGCAGGCTTTCTATCTCCCAGCCTATGAGGGACATGCAGACACAATGGCCTGCCCCCATGCTGCAGAGACAGAAACTAACGAAGGTTAGTGGGTCAAAAACAGGCCAAGGATTGGGCTTTGAGGCCAGGGACACTCCATGTGCTGAAAAAGACTTTTCACCCTTGCCGAGCTGCCTCCAGAGCAAATGGTAAAAGACTCAGAAATGGGAAAAATCAAGCTGGGGTGATGGCTCTATCAGTAAACACTTGTCATGCAAGCAGGAGGAACTGAGTTCAGATCCCCAGAACCCACATAAAAGGCAGGCACACAGGGGAGGAGGAGAGATGGTTCTAGAAGCTTGATGGCAGGACAAGCTGGTCAAATTGTCAAGCTCAGGGAGACACCAGATGATATCCATCTCACGTGCATACACATGCGCAAACGTGTACACCACAGAGAGAGAGAGAGAGAGAGAGAGAGAGAGAGAGAGAGACAGACAGACAGACAGAGAGACAGACAGAAACACAGAGAGACAGAGACAGAGAGAGACACAGAGAGACAGACAGACAGACAGACAGAGTCAGACAGAAACACAGAGAGACACAGAGAGACAGACAGACAGAGACAGACAGAAACACAGAGAGACAGAGATAGAGAGACACAGAGAGACAGACAGACAGACAGACAGAGACAGAGAGAGACAGAGATTAGAGCACTTGCCTAGAACCAGCCAGGATGTGCTAGGAAGGAATCCTCTTCCTCCATCCTCCAACAGTAGCAGGGTTTCTATGCCTATCCTCAGGGTTGTCTTTTGTAGGGACACTAGGAAGGCTCTTCTCTGCCCCTCCCTGTCAAAGTTGTTAGTATGTCCTGAGAGACAAAGGCAAAAAAAGAAAAAAGGGGGAGGGGGGAGGCTGTGACCCAAGTGGCACTGGGATGCTCTGAAGAGCTGCACACAGTTCTGCCCACAGTGATGTCCCAAATGCAGGGCCCAGCCCCTCCTGGGGAGTGGCAGCAGATGACCCACGGAGTGGATTAAGGAAGATAGACACCCAGACCTCCAGTTATGGTAAGATATGTCTGCATGACTTGTCAATGCATCTTGAGAGCACAGGACTGTTTAGGAACAATTTCTTTCAAAGACAAGCAGGCCACATGCATCCACACACTGACACCTCTTTGGGCAGTTGTGACTACCCCTCACTCCAATATGACTATGGGATACATCAGGCACATTCACAGATAGGCCCACATGTGTGTCTGGGCCAAACAGAAGCACTTAGAAAAAATAAACAGTTATTCAGGAGCGTGATGTACCGTGCACACTCATGGAGAAGCTTATGCTCGGGCCTTAGCTCCACTTAGCGCTCAGACTGAGGTTGCCATTCCCTCGCTCGTGCACCTCTGCCTCCAGACTCACCTCTGGTGCCAATCTCTACATAACAGCCACACTGTTTCCCAGGATTTCATTCTGATCTTTTCCCCTACCTCTCCTGTGGGGAAAGATCTTCAATAGCATCTCCTGCCTCCTTCGTTAAGAGCCCAGCCTAGCATGCAAACTTTGAAATGTGGTCCTTCTGCCTCCGCATCCACACTGTGCTGCCTGCCTCCTGTATCTCCAACAGGCAGACCCTCTGTAATACTCTGAAGGCCACAGCTTCAGGGGAGTGCTCAGATGCCCCAAGTAGGGATAGTATATCCTTGCCGTGTCTGTCCCCTCTGGAAGCTGTTGGCCATGTGCCTTTTTTTCCGAGGAGGGTTGTGGTCATGCTTCACCTTGCCTGCTGCATGGTGAGCTTCCCACAGCTCACTTCCAATGTATCACAGGCTCAGGCTCACAGGAGGACCTTGGGAAGAGCATCCAGATAGACTAGACCATTGTGCCTTTTCATAACCGCCCCACCCCCAGCCCCAGCTGGCCTTTCCACTTCCTTCCTATATGGATCTCCTTGCTTGCTGGACAAGGGTCTCTAGACACAGCTCCTCCATCCTGCCCCACCTCCCACCCCACCCCCACTGGAGCCAGGAGGATTTGAGAAGGCCTTTCCCACCCCATGGCCCGAGCACAACCTTCAGGATATGATTCTCCTGGTGGAGCATCCAGCTCTCCTGCGTTCGAGTATGTACTGGTCATCTGATACTTTGGTAGGACACTCAGTCACACCTGCTTCTAAAGCCAGAACACACACAGCTATGTTCAACAACCTTTGGCTCCACCCAGCATCAGGCTCCTCTCTCACGCTGAGGCTGCTCTTGGAATACCTTCAGGAATGGGGAGACCATTCCTTGACAGACTGGGTATCCCGTGTCAGGAAGAGCTCCACACCCTCGTAAGTCATCAGTTGATTCAGCTCAGCCCCCTGAGGCTACATCAGTCTCCTCTAGAAGAGACCTCCACCTATTTGAAAAAAGGGATGAGCTCTGTTGATTCACGTAACAATTTTCCCTCGTAGAATGGATTCAGTTCACCTCCCCTTTAAGCATTTGTCCAGTTGCCACACAGCATTTAGAATCAGCCCTCCTGCTTTCTGGCCTTGTCTTCTGCACCTTCACAGAGCCCTTCTTAAGGTCCTCAGCCCTATCTGACCCCAGCCTCTGTCCTCGTCTTTTTCTTGTCCCTGCTATGTACTACCTAAGGGCTCCTACACCCACCAATACCAAGAGGTGTTTTTTATGGGGTGACAGATTTAGGAGCCTGGCTGCTCACTGTGTGCCACTCGCAAGCATTCTGAGAAGGGGGATATAACCTCTCTCTGGCCAAGGGAAGTGAGGATTAAATAAAGTGTCCAAGAGAAGGCCTGCCCCCGATGTTCACAGAACTCACCCCACCTGAGTCCCTCCCAGGAAGACTGGAGTTGTGCTGGAAACCCCAGGCATGCCAGCTCTCACCATATCCAAATAACACGAATTTATCCAGCATCTGCATAACCCTCTATCAAGGGCTCTGCTAAAAGCAAGATTCATAAAGTCTAATGTGTTCCCTTCATCTGCTAATTTAATAATTCCGCTAAAAAATGAGCTCGTTTGGCCCACAATTTGCTTCCCAGAGGCCTAACGTCTCCTATTGCTCACGACTTCATTAGCTCTCAGGCACACACACATTCGCTGCCCTCCCCTTGTTTTGGGGAAAGCAGAGCTGGGGGTGATTGAGTATATGCTCCCTGCTCTGATGCCCTTCCCCCCACTCCATGGCAACTCTCATTTGGAAGATCTGGGCAGGCGCACTCTCTCCTCCCTTTTCTGAGAAGATAGGAGTATGCCCATTGCAGTACGGCCTCAAGTTCCAGAAGGACCAGTATGTTCAAGCTCCAGGTTCAGATGGGTGTGAAGATAGCTCCCACATGAGCTGTGTTCTCCGGCAAGTGAACACGATGAGGCACAGAAGTGAGTTCTGGGGACTAGAGATGCAGTACGTATGCTCCAGCCTTAACCAGCTGCCTTCTCGGGGTACCCAGGGTTGTGGAATTTCCGAGAACACAAACAATGTTCTCTCAGTTCTGAATACTGGGAAGTCTGTCAAGGTGCTGGTGGATTCTAAGTCTGGTTCTCTCTACTCCAACACTAAACCTCCGAATGTATCTTACCTGTGCTTACACAGTGGAAGGAACAACTGGGGAAAAAGGCTTCTCTATTATCCCCCAGCTCTTTGATAAGGTTACTAATCCCATTCATAGTAGCCCCGTCCTCATGACCTAATTAGCTCCTAATAGTCCCAACTCTGATGCATAATCTGCACATGTATACGTAGCATGCAAGTGTGCATGCATTCACATTCACATGTGTGGAACCCATGTGCATTAGGACATGTGTGCATGTGAGTGCCTGTGTGTGTGCCTGTGCGTGTGTGTGTATGTGTGTGTGTGTGTGTGTGCACTTTTGCATGCACACATGGATGGCAGATGCTGACATGGATTGGCTTCCTCAGTAGTTCCCTGCTTTATCTTACTGAGGCAGGGTCTCTTCCTGAATCTGGAGCTGGTGTTGATTTGGTTAGTATGACTGGCCAGCTTGCCCTAGGAATTTCCTGTCTCCTCCACTGTACCGGTTAGCTTTTACTGTCAATTTAGTACAACCCAAAGTCTTCTGGGAATAAAGGAACTGCAACTGGACAATCACCTCCATCAAATTGGCCTGTGGGCGTGTGGGGGGGGGTTGTCTTGACTGTTAATCGATGTAGGAGGTATTGTGGGCAATACCATCCCTAGGCAAATGGGTCTGGGTTATACACGGAAGCTAGCTGAACAAGCCAAAGAGAGAAAGCCAGCAAGCAGCATTCCTTCAAGATTCCTTTTTTAAGTGTCTATCCTGACTTCCTTCATTGTAGAAGTGTAAGGCACAGAAACCCTGTCCTCCTCTAAGTTTTGCTAACATTGCTTATTATAACAAACAAGAGAGCAAACTAGGACCATTAAACAAGTGCTAGGACTACAGGCAGCCCACCGCTGCAGCACGGCTTTCATGTGTGTTAGCAGACCTCTAAACTCAGTCTTTCCATTGACATAGCAGACACTTCATCCACTGAGCCTTCTTCCCAGGCCCTGGAACTCTTAATGCTGCCACACTGGGCTTGAGTGCCAACAGATGAATTTGGGTGGAGCCTTTCTCCCGAGCTATAACATACAACATGGTCAGGAATTTAAGCATTGCATTCCTGCACGTTTTGGTGTTTAGGAGAGGTGACAATTAGTCCCGTCTCCTAAAGCAGCAGCCACCTCTGAGCCAGGCTCCAACACTATCTCTGGTCTTAGCCTCACTAGCCTTGGGTAACAGTGTCTGGTGTCCCCTGGGAGACCGATGAATGGGCTTCAAGAAGTCAATGATTGGCATGAATTTGAATGTGTGATGTCTTGTGTATGCACATATGTTGTTATCAAATCCTCAGAGGGGTCTCCAGACTAGAAAAGATTCAAAGCCAATGCTGTGGAGCGGTGGTTAAGTACACTTTGCTGTGAGGAGCCAGAAATGGCTGTGTGGGAGCATGGTTTCCAAATTACTCAACTCTATGGCCATTGTGTTTCAATAAAACTTTATTTAAATGAGGCAAACCTTGGCTAATCCAGTGAAGTGGCTGGGAATTCTTGTTTTCAATAGGGAAACACTAGAAGTCTTTCAGGTTCTTCCCAGCTTGCTCATTCACTCATTCACCTGATTATTACAGAAATGGATACCAAGACACTAAGTCCAACTGACAGAAAGAGAGCTAAGATGAACTGCAGCCTTCAAAAGATCCCGGGCCCCGTGGGAGAGACAAGAACAGGACACTGCCATTAGGTGTGATGAAGATTGTGAGAGAAGTTTCCACAGAGAGGCACAGGATAAAGGAGACCATGAAAGGACAGGAGAGGAGTCTGAAAGGATGGATAATCAATTGCAGAGTAGGAGATGCTACAGCCAAAGTCACAAGAAAGAGGGTGGGGCACCCAAGGGAGAGGAAACAAAGGATCCAGGCACATGCCTCATTTGGATAAACGTGGAGAAAGTGGTCAGAACCAGCCAATGGGGAGCAGCAGAAGAGCATAGAAAGGAAGATAGAGAGGAAACCAGAACGATCACAGGTCATTCTGAGGTCAATAGGTCCAGGAAAGGATTGGCCCTTCAACAAACAACTGCAGCCCTCTGTGAAGCTGTGTCCTGTGCAAATGTGCATGAGCCATCTCTCCCTGGTAGTGTTACTCTTGGTATTGACTCAGATTTTAATGCCTCAAGTCCCTTGATATTCCTGTCTTAAGGCCAATCTCACAAAGCCCAAATCATCTATCTGGTAATAAGGATTCCCACCCACTCCCAAAAAGTATACCCACATGAACATCCTCCCACCCACTGAATTAGGGATTGCAGAACAAGGTCAGTGTGATATCACTAGGCAGCTGCTAAAGTGCAATCAGAAAGTAGCACTTAAAATTTCAGGGGAGTTGTTGGTTCTCTTTGTGGATGAGTGCCATTTACAGAAGCTCCTAAACTTGGAGGAGCAAGAACACAGGTAGATGCAGGAGCCAGAAGCCACATGGATTGTCCTAGCCTGTGGCCACGTGTGCGCAGCCATTACTCTGAACCAGCAACCACCTAAGTGCAGCTTCAGATCACACTGCCTCCTCTCTCCTCCACCGGCCAATTTCCAGTGTGGGTCTAGGGTGCTAGAGCTTCATGCTGTTCCATGCTTTGGTGCCTCTCATCTATGTTCTGGCTCTACCAGAGAAGGGCTGGACCCCTTGTGCTCAGGAAAGCCTGGTATACAGTTGGCACCCTACTTATAGAGTGCCATGAGATCCGGCTGCTAGTTTTGAAAAGGAGCAGAAGCTTCAGGCTTGGTGCTCTGGAATACGAGTGAGTGAGGATCTGATGTGTCAGCCAGCCCCTACTGTCTCCGTTCCCTGAGGCTATGTCTTCATCTGCTCTCTCTTCAAGTATGTCCATCTCATTGTCTTTGAGTCACGTGGTACAATTGTACTTCCTGGTCCTCTTGCTTTTAGGGGTACTACATGACTAGCTCCAGCCAGTGACTTATGAGCCAAAGTAGACTTGTGGCTAATGGAGGCCAATGGGGTGTGAGCGAAATGTCACTTTATGGCTGGTAGTGAGAGAGCTGTGAAGTTCTCCCCTGCCTAACACATCATTGGGCAGTGCTGGAGACAGAGACTGCTTCATCCTTCCACATGCGTGAGTGACAACACTGCCCCAGCAATCTACCAAGAGATGGGCTGTGAAATGAGAAATAGCCCTGCTTGCTCCATCCAGTCTTTGAGACTGAGAGCCGGGGCTTATCTGTCACCACGGCATAACACTGCCTTATCCTAACTTGTCACTTTCCTCTGATGGCTTTTCTTCCTTTCATGGCTTCCAATACACTATTTTCTCTCTAAGCAACTTAATGCTCTCTTCTTCATGGCAGTCTCCATGTCTTGAACACACATTCTTTATGCATCAGCAGGAAACAGAAAACAACAACAAAGAGACATGCCCCCCATGAATACACAGTCTGGTATATGCTGTGCTGATCTGGTGGTCTCTGCACAGGACCCCCCCCCCAGCTCTATTTCAGTTCTCCTAATGCTCCCTCTACAGGCTTGTTCTTGAAGATGAAGATTTACAAGCTACAGCTCCTCTCCACAGGCCCCTAGCTATGTTCTAGTTTTGTTTCTGTTATGGTGACACAATATCCTGACAATGTTCAACACAGAAGAGAAAAAGGTTTATCTGTCTTACAATTATAAGTTAAAATGTATCATTCTGGGGGAAACCAAGGTGGAAACTCAAGCGGCTTATTGTATCACACCCACAGGTAAGAGCAGAGAGAAATGGAATACCTGTGCTACCTGCTTGCTGGCTTGCTTGCTTTTGGAAGCTAGCTTTCTCCTCTTATATGGTTTAGGAATCCCTGCCTAGGGAATGGTTCCACCCACATTGACCTGGGTCTTTCTATATCAATTAACAATGAGGATAATACCTCACAAATATGCCTATAGCAAACTCCCTCTAGTAATACTCTCTAGTAATACTCTCACTAATACTCTCTTCCTAGGTGATCTAGATCATCTAGGTTGTGGGAAATTACAGTTAAATTAACCACCACATACTACTACGCTTCCAGCAGCCCCTGGGCCTCCTTTAGAGAATGATATTTTACTATGAGTGGTCCAAGGCTGAGGTCCACACCCAAATGAGCCCTGGAACTCTACTGCAATGCCCATCAATAGATCACTGAGTACCTCAACAGCTCTGGAAGTTATTGGTAAAATAAACTAAAACAAAGAGAATCATGACAGCATGCCCAGAGACACACAAAACATCAGAGTTACAGGGTCAGAATAAGAACATGATTCTTGTCCCTTCTGAAGACAGATGAGATTTGGTGAATCTTCAGCACCTTAAGAGAGTTGTAAAGGATGCTGCAAGAAGCCACAGGACAAAAAAACCATAAAGACAAGAGCAGCAAGCAGAGAAGAATGTGGGAAAGAGGGACAATCATGCTCAAGGCATGGAACAGAGTTTCCATCCCTTATGAGAGTGAATGGAGGGAATGGTGCACCTGAGGCATTCACCGCTCTACCTAGGGAATCTCTGGTCCTCTGATCCACCCTTCTCCTCCTCCCCTGAAACAACCTTTCCAGGCCCCAAACAGTCTTAGAGCATCACCTGCAGGCCTCTGTGCCATGAGGTACATCCTCATCACCTCTCTTCAAAGATCTGTGGAAAAGAGACCTGTGGTAAGTTTCCCATTCCTGGAGAGTATACCTTAGACACTTAACTAATAGAAGGATTCTTCTTCCTCGTGGCTTTGAAGTTTGGGTTCATGATTAATTGGCCCATTGTGTTTCCACCTCTGAGAAGGGCAGCAAATCCTGGCAAGAGCACATGGCTTGCCTTATGGCCAGACAAACAAAAGAGAGGATGAGGCTAAAGTTCCATAATCCCACTTAAGGACACACTCACAATGACCTAAACATTTTCCACTAGGCTTCCCAGCTAGAGCCAATCCTTTAACACACTGGCTTTAGGAGACACTTATAATCCATAAAACAGTGCGTCCTGGATGCATTTAGATGCAGGGATAGAAGAGTGGAGGGGAGCCAAGAGGGCCATGTCTGGTACTCCAGCCTTTATAGCAAGTGTTACCCTTGTGATGGCCACACCCTGTCTTGGGTACCTCCTCCACCTGCTTCCTGGCTACATATTTCTCCCACTTGGTGCACCAAGTTAAAGTTATGTGACAAGGTGACCCTGACCCTCAGTTCAGAAGTAGGTGCAGAGACTGGAGACTAAGCAATTAACACACAGTCGGGAGTAAAGGTGCCCAGGGAAATTTTCTGCAGCCATGAGCCTGGCAGACAGGCAAGCACAGCAGGCAAAAGGTAGTGAGGGGGGTAGCATCCTGCATTCACTGCCGGCTTCCTCTTCTTTGGCAAAACGCCACTGAGGAGGGGGCAGCGAAGCAAAGGAAGGAGAGCTGCATGGGTCTGGGCGGGGAGGGGACCCGCTCAGGCATGGGGACAGACACACACTTAGGACAGGAACCAGCACTGACCACTCAGAGTGCACAGCAGCTGCCACATCACCATCCTTGGCTGTGTACTCCCCAGACAGGCAGTAAGACAAACTTAAGCATGGTCATGCATGCAGCAGCACACAACAGTGTATGCAACTATGTACATATGTGCATGCGCACATGTCCACTCCCATATCTTCCCAAGAGGAACTGCAGCCTGAAACCAAGCTTTCGGGGAAAGCTTCCATTTCTCTTCCTCCCCTCTGCAGAATATTGCTCTGAGCCTCACATAGAGATAGTGTGTGTGTGTGTGTGTGTGTGTGTGTGTGTGTGTGTACATTTGCATATGTACAGTGTGTGTGGAGGGCAGAGAACAACCTTGGTTGTTGTTCTTCAGGTGTTATCAACATTTCTTTTGAGGCAGGGTCTCTTTCTGACCCGGAACTTGTCAAGTGTGCCAGGCTGTGAACCCTAAGGATTCACCTGTCTTAGCCTCACCAGCACTGACTGGAATTGCAGATATGCACTATCACTTCTGTTAATTCTCTGCTTATTTGTTCATTCATTCATTCATTCATTCATATTTCTGTTGGGGTTTGGGTTTTTTATTTTAAAAAATATTCTTTGAGACTATCATAAATGCACTTAATGTATTTGGTCATATTTACTCTCCTCCACCTAACCCCCCTCCTGGCCCCACCCTTACCAGCCTCATGTGTTTGTTTTTTTTTTTTTTTTTTTAAATAACCCACTATGTCTAATATGTGCTGCCCATATACTCATGGGTGTGAGGCCATCAAATAAAGTAGGGTTGATTTACCAGAGGCCATATCCTTAAAGAAAACTGATTCGCCCTCCCCTAAAAGCCATCAGTTGCCTACAGATCCTCAGACAGGGGCAGGGCTCATTAACCACTCTGTGATCTGAACGGTGATTGGTTTCATCTTGTGCACGTCTTGTGCAGGCAACCATGGCCTTTGTGAACTCATGAGTACAGCAGTCCTCCCATGTCCATATTTCATGCCTGTGTCCCCTAACTTCTAGCTTTCAAAATCTTTCCACCCTTTCTTCTGCAATGGTCTCCGAGCCTTGGGAGAAGAGGAGTAATAGAGATGCCCCATTTGTAACTAAACACTCCACAAGCAATTTGGCCAGTTTAGTGTCTGCATTAACTATGGCCCACTGCATGAAGAAACTGCTCAGGTGAGGTTTGAGAACCATGCTTATCTGTGGGTACAGAGATATAAATTTAGAGGTGCTTGACTTATTACATGAGTTCTGGGATTACTCAGGCTCACATGTCTGAACAGCAATCACATTACTAACTGAGTCATCTTCTAGCCCACTCTGAAGTCACTGACTGGTCATGAGGTTAAGTGTCCAGAGACACTCTGCAGCTCTTGGATTGAGAGACTTTGGGCAGCCATAATGACTCTGAGCCATTTGTCTCATCTGCCTAAGGTGGCATCCGTAAGAGAGTAAGAAGAGGCCATTGGCAGGACTTCAACGATGAAAACACTTTGTAGATTACAGGCTATACATACTTTAACAGAAACTACAGGCCTAGATCTGCTGGACCCCACTACAGGATAACAGACACCATACATGGTAGAAAACTGCCCAGCATCTGATGTTTGCTCTCAGCCAGCATGTGAGCACGTGGTCCAGCCCACTCACACACACAACCATACTAACAACACCAATACCAACACACACACACAAACATACACATATACTAATGCCTACATACATGTATACAGACCCATACAAACACACATACGAACACACATACTAACACATACTAACACACACACATACACACATGCACACAGATCCATACCAGCACACACACACTAAAACACACATCTACATATTAATACACGTATTATGTACATACCATGCTAAGACACACACATAATACTAACATGCACACACGTATGCACATGTACATACATGTATACTAACACACACTTACATACATGTACACAGACCCACATCAACACACACATACCCATAGTAACACACATCTGTACACACACACACACACACACACACACACACACACACACAAATTGACAACCTGGGCAAGCTCTGAAAATCCCCAGACCTAGGCCCAACTCCTGAGATTCACAGTCAGTGGATCTGGAGTGGAGCTCAGAAGTCTGTGGCTTTCAAAAACCCCTCAGGCAATTCTAATGTGCTGCCAGAGCTGAGACCCACCCATCCAGTGGAGAAATTAGATATATACACCAAAAGACTAAATGGGGCACTTCACAATGGGTACACACGCAATGATAACAGCTAACACTGAATTACTCGATCTGTGTGTATGTGTCCACGTGCATGTGTGAGTGTGTGTGCCCACATGCATGCGCTCACACTCACGTGTACGTGCACACCCAGTGCTTTGCTAACCCCCACATTAGCATATCTGTTGTTCCCCAAAGCCCAGTAAGTCAGGGTCTATGATGCCTGTTTTTCAGATGAACAAACAATATTCCAGAGACCAAGTAACTTGCTCAAGGAAAGACTAAGGTGGCATTTTTGCTGAATTTGAGAAGAAAATTGAATTTTTCTCTGGAGAGGAAAGAATGGGAGGATGAAATGTTGGTTAGAATCTATGACCTAGGAATCTTTTAAAATCATGGAGGAGTAGGTGAGGGGAGCAGACAGCAGCTCTGCTGCCTGGGACACTGGCATCCCCAAGGGGGCTGGTAGGAGCTGAGGTCAGAGGCCTGCAGCATCTGAATGATGGAAAGAGAACATTTTGGGACAAAGAAAAGGTAGAAGTACTTTACACAGCAGGTAGCAATTATGTGCCCCTTGTTATTATCCCCAGAGGTGGCCAGATGGAAATAGAATGTCAAGATGGAGTCTGAGGACGCTGACCCAGGAGTCTGGAGGGAGGAAGTGGAGACCTCATCCCTAACTTTTTTTGAGACCTGTGGAGTAAAGATCAGTCATCACCTGACATACTCAGACTCTACAAAGTGTGGCAGGAAAGGCTTTTAATGGGGCTCAGAGGCCGAATTCCCAGCATGGTTCTCAGTCAGCCTGGGCTCCATCACTGGAGAAGGAAGGACAGGGATAGCTGCATCCAAGCCGTGTTTCCAGCCAAGTGTACATCAGCCAGTATCTCAGAGGTTGTCCTGGAGGGGTAAGTATGGGAGTCCCCAGCTCCATGGCCTCCAACTCAGCAGCTCTGCTCTCCCTGCCTTACACACGGGCTGTCAGGGAAACTTCCTTTGACCCAGAGGCTCAGACAGCTCTGCTTCTAACTCCCACAACTGACCAAATGACAGGGAACCCCATAGGGCTCTACCCATAAGGACATCAGGCATAGGAGGTGAGGGCTGCACCGGGAGCTGAGACCAGGATATGGTCTGAGGAGGAGGCTGTGGAAGCCACAGACCTGCAGCTGTCAGAATTCTTCACTGCCAACTGCACCTCAGGCAGGGCATTACTGACGAGGGGAGCTTAAAATGCCAAGAGGCATTTCTTCCATTGAGGAAGCAAACTCCTCACCCAACACACAGCAGCAGAGGAGTGCGCTTCCCACAGCCCTCCTTCAGGGGAGAAGAGGAGCTTCCTGGGAGCTTCTCTACTCTACTCCCTAATCTGAAGAAACTGAGGATGAACGCCTGCGATGCTTCCAGGTATGCTCGCTCTTCAGTGACTTCTTTAATGTTCCCAATGACTGAAGGAAATAAATTACTATTTTGTCGCTATTTTTCAGACAACTCCTTGAAGGACAAAAAGGGAAACTCAAGTATAGTCACATTTGTTAGTCAGAAGCTATGCACCTAAGTGGTCTGCCTCCAACTCCATCTTCTAGACCCCCCCAAGCTATAGCAATACAGGCATACAGGCTTTCTCTCTCTCTCTCTCTCTCTCTCTCTCTCTCTCTCTCTCTCTCTCTCTCACACACACACACACACACACACACATACACACACACCAAGTTTTAAAGAATCTCTCACATCAAGTTTTAGAGGAGAACTTTAACAAATATACTAAAAGATAAAAAAGGTATTGCATTCATAAAATAGAAACAGGGTGTTACAAAAAGAGAAAGTTAGAGCACAATCAAGTCTCTAGAATTGGAAGCAAAATATGCACTAAAATCCATAACAAATATAAAATACTGTCAGAAGACATCTGAAAAGTAGATCAAGATGATGAATGCAGAAAAATAGGGAAACAAAACAAAAATGGCTTAAATGATTTGGTAGAAGCGGGGCCTGGTAGAATGGTGGTAGAAGCACACACCTGTCCTGTCAGCACTTGAGAGGCTGAAGCAGGATGGCTGTGAGTTCAAGGCTAACCTGTTCTGTATAGTGAGTTCTGGGCTACATGGCAAGAGCTTCTATAGAAAAGAAGTTGCAAGCAATTATCTCAGTTATTGACTCTGTATTTCACTATCCTAACATTTTGCCATGTGACCTTGCAGCTCCTCCCATTTTCTGCCTTCAGATGTGTTTTGGATCAAGAGAAGGCAGAGGGTATACTGTGACTGAGGAGTACAGCTCATGCATGACCAGGCTTCTTCATTTGCTGTCCTGCCATCTCTGCAGCCAAGCACTGATCCAAGAGATCATCAATCACATTTTAAGTTATCATGTTTTAGATTGGTTTGTTATGCAACATAATTGCAAGTGTGGTTAACCCTTGCAAGTCTGGGAACTGGTCCTCATTTACCAGGGAAAACAGAAGAAAGGGGATTAAAGAAGAGGAGGAGCAGGAGGAGAAGGAGGAACAGGGGAAGCAGGAGCAGAGGGAACAGGGAGAGCAGGGAGAGATGGAGGAGCAGAAAGAGCAGAGGGAGCAGGGGGATGAGGGGTAGCTGGAGGAACAGAAGTAGGAGGAGCAGGGGGAGCAGGGGGAGCAGGAGGAGAACAAAGAACAGGAGCAGGAGGAGCAGTGGGAGTAGGAGGAGCTGAAGGAGCTGGAGGAGCTGGAGGAGGAGCAGGAGAAGGAACAGGAGGAACAGGAGGGCAGGGAGAGAAATAAGAGGAGCAGGAGGAGCAGGGGGAGTGGGTGGAGATGCCACCATGTAAATTTCCGAGCACTAAAAGAAAAGAGCTTCAAGTTAAAGAGCCCATGAAAATCTCAGAATAAGAAATATACCCAATAGCTCCAGTCTCGGATGTACTGATAAACACGTGGGCAGATAGAAGATCCCGAAAACATCCAGAAAGTGGCAGGGGACAGGTTTCAGGAAAAAGAACGTGGATATAAGACTTTTAAGTGAAGTGGGGTCTCTTAACTTGGGAGGAGTTATTTTCATATAAAATTCCATACTCAGGCCCCCACACATGCACATACAAATTTGAAATAAATAAATAACTCTTTTTTTAAAAGTGTTGTTCTGAGAGCAGGGGTGGAAATAAGAAGAGTGGGGGAAGAGTATACTTTTTCTTTGTATCACAGTATGTATGTATGTATGTATGTATGTATGATGGGTAGATGGCTGGGTGATGGATGGATGGATGGATGGATGGGTGGATGGATGGGGATGGATGGATGAATGAGTGGATGGATGGGTGATAGATGGATGGATGAATGGATGGATGGATGGACTGACGGATGGATGGATGGATGGATGATGGATAGAGATGGATGGATGGATGGGAGATAGATGGATGTAGTTATTTCTCATTCATATTACATGATAAGATGGCTCTCCTGACTTTTATATTTACCCTATATGTAACCCATAGACTGTCTAGTCCCCTACAGGAGCAGAAAGGAGGATAGCAGGGAAAGTTGTTAGTAGCTTTAACCTAGAAAGACCAGTGAAATCACATTTCCCACCTGACATGAAAAGGAAGTCAAGAGCTGTAGGAGAAGAAGGGATAGTTAATGTGCACTGCATGTGTTTATCATTCTACAGAAAGGGATCTAGAAGAAAGAAAAATCCTAGTTAATTTCTGGCTTGTATGTGAGACAAGTTTCTACATTTATTGTGATGCTCTTTTGTCGGGAGCCATAATGGGACAAGCTAATAATGAGCAGATGATCATCCTGAAATGCTTGCCTCGGATTATTATATAATCTGCGATGAGTGTGCCCCATTAGCAAGGCTGTGGTGGACGTGATTTTAGGAAAGATTCCTGCTATTAATATGCTTTTCCCATTATTATTATTATTAAACATATGCAACTATCACTAAGCAATAGCACTCCCCTTTGTAGCAGATCTCTGCAGATCCACGAAGATGTACTGTCTTGTAGTGATACTATATAGACAAATAGATGACTTCTTAAGTCTTAATGATGATCCTATAAGAATTCCTAAAATTATATCAGTGAGTGTTAAGCTCTTCTATAACAGGACTGCTATTAAGTCCCTCAGGCATAGTCGAAACTGCAATGAGAACTCTGCCAGTCTCCTGAGTGTTAACAGTTAACTGCCCCAAGAGAGATAGTAACTAGACCTTCTCCTGCTTAGAGCACATTCCAAGAGGTCATATAACAATTAGCCTAGGTTACTAGAGGGAATCCACAATTTATTATAGGTACCAGGACAGAAGAGAAAATATTGTCTGGGTTTATCTATACAAAACTTCACTAATTTCTTAAGTTATAGTTTCAAACTTTCTGCGAACCTGTGAAGCTAGACAGGTGATGAATGTCTAATTAGATAATTACTAATTAGATGAATATCCTAATGGATATTCATGTAAACATTCTGTGCTGTAAACTTCTATTTCAATTTATGGCTTGAAATTTGGTGTGAACTTGTGATGAACCTTGTAACACATGACCATGTACTCTGAAAGATGTATAAGTTCTGAGGACAAAGAGATGAGAGTTAGTTAGAATAGGCAGTTAGAATGGTGAGTTAGAATAGTTAGAATGGTCAGTTAGAATAGCGAGTTAGTTAGAGTGAGTGAGTGAGTGTGTGAGTGAGTCAGTTAGTTAGCTAGGAGCCCTTTGTCTTTTCCTTTTCTTCTACCCCTGCCTAGAATTTTTCTCCCTTAGAATTTTACTTTGTTAGAATCTCTTCTTCTTCCCCACTCAGGACCTTTCCACATTTCCCCTCAGATAGCTTTCATAGGATACTTTTTACACTTAATAAACTCTATAGCAACTTTTCTAAGGTGTCTTTTCTTCTTGCAAGTTAGAGCCCAGCAGTTCCTGCTGAGATAGAGCAAAGGCCAAGTTGCCTAATCCTCTGCTGTTAGGCTACAGGTGTTAATCACCCTAGCCTGCAGTCCCATTATCCTCAGAAGAAGTTTTTAGGATAGCACAAGGCTATTTACTTAACACCTTACTGGTCTTAGGGCCAGGATGCTGACTGCAGGTCAGCAACAGTAGCATAGGGGCTGCCTCGAGAAGAACCAGATGGTGGGAGAAGGAGAAGCAAGAAGAACCAGCTGCGTTTTTCTCTCCCCCTCTAACCCCCAAGCCAGGGGTGAAGGGGTTGGCCCCTGGCACTCTTTATTTGACTAAAACCAACATAACATGTCTGTAAAATGACTATGGTCAGAAAGAGAGGGGGTAACATCAAAATCTTCACCTGCCACATCACAAAGTAGACAAATAACATCTAAAAATTGATAAATCAATAGCCAGTTCTGTATGCATATTAGTCAGAAATGGGAAAGCAAATGGGGAGAAAAACAGGCATCTGAAGTGTGCAGTCCTGGGCTGAGGAGATGGCCCTGTGGGTGAAGTGCTTGCCACACAGAGTGAGGACCTAAGTTTGGATTCCCAGAACTCACATCAAGTCAAACACAGCCAATGTTCCTATGACAAGGCAGGAAGCAGGGCAGGAGAACCCCTAGAAGTTTGCAGCTCAGCTAGCCCGGTGTTCACAGGCGCAAATGACAAGAAATTTGGCTCAAACAAAGTAGAAAGGCAAGGTGTCCTCTGACCGCCATACACACATGCACTCAAAAACATCACACAGACATATTCACACACAAAGACACAGACATACACACACATATCGCACACACAAACATGCACAGACACACACAGAAACATACACATATATACCACACACACACACACACACACACACACACACTTTCAAAGTGTTGTCCTGGGACTGGATAAATGTCAGTTTCCAACACCCGCATAGCAGTTCACAACTGTCTCCAGTTCCAAAGAAAGCAACGTATTCTGACCTCCACAGGCTCCTGCCTGCATGCATATATAAAGTGTATGCGTGTGTGTGTGTGTGTGTGTGTGTGTGTGTGTGTGTGTGTGTGTGCGCGCGCGCGCATACATATATAAAAATGTTTTAAACAGATTTTACAAAAAGCTTTTTAAAGTGTTGCCCTGAGAACAAAAGCAAAACTATGAAAGATAGAGAAATAGTGTGGGGTTTTTTTCTTCTTGTCATAAGATCTATGGAATTTAATCTTTTTCATTTTGCATATATCTTATTTGGACACTTTTTAAGACAAACAAATGTAATGATTTAAAAGGCGCCATCTACATCTGCTTATTGTTAAGAGATGTTCTGCTGTGATCTTCTAAAGGCTTTGAATTATTCCAAGATTCTAAGGAAAAAGGTGTGAGCCGTGACTGAGGTTTATCTGCATACAGACCCTGGGTGAGTGAAGTCTAAATAAGTTTTCCACATGGCTCTAAGCAAAGGGGTCCTTGTGAAATCTTATGCTCCAAGCAGCAGCCTGGGCATTCAGAATGGGCAAAGCCTCTCAGGTCCCCAGTGACTCTACCCCTGAGTCTCCGATTTCTCTAGGGGCTCTGAGAAAGAACATGGCCAGTTCTGCCCCCACAGTTCCCTGGCAGGTGCTGTGGGCATCATTCCTAATGAGAAGTGACAAGCACAATTGCTGGGGGGACATCCAGCTTAGAGCACAAGCTGCCCAGTGTGGCTGGAGGGTTTCTCAAGCTGTCAAGGGGGCCCCTGGACACTCACATGCCACAGGCAATCTGCTCTTCAACTTTAGCTTTGCATTAGCATGGATGAAGGCCAACCTGGGGCCTGCGCAAAGGGGGAGTCCAAGGGAAAGGAAAGAAGGAGCCAGCAGTCAGAGAGAGCCCTTCACTGAGCCTGGACACAGACGTCTGTCTGGCACCCTCCACTGGGCCCTCCCTCACATGCAAGAGAGGAAGTTAAAACACCTAGATGCAAAGGATCTCACCCATGTAAGAGAGTCCATATTGGTTTCAAAGGTTTTCAAGGCCAAAGACAAAATCAAGACAGCCCTCCAGCCCATGGCTCCATCCCAAAAGTCCTATAGCTTTAAATCTGGAACATTCTTTTGAGTCTCTATCTGTAATGTTCTTCCTCCATCTCTTCAGGTAAGTGTTCTTGCTTCCCTTTGCCTCTGATTCTAGTTCCGCTGCCTTTTCTCAGTTGCTGAAATTGGAACATTTCTGAACAACAGAGACACCGATGTTGCTGCCTGATGACGAGACAAGTGAACTGAAAGAGATCTTGCATATACCTAAGAGTCCCTCGGCCACATCACTGGCCCCCTTTTGGCTTATCGTCTGTATGCTGTCTGTGGCAGGACAACAAGGCATTCATTGATGGCTTGTCCCTTAGCTGCTGGACAACTTCCCATCATGTGCCAGTATCTGAGTTCAGGGGTGAGGATAAAGGATGGGTCAGCAGAGCCTGAATGTCTTCAGAGGCTATGACTCAGTAGAATGGGAGACCTGGGTCCAAATAGAATGATGTTATTAGATGCTGGTGAGGCCTACACCAGTTTCTCTCTGTGTCTTGAAGCTCAGGTTTCCCTGTATTCAAAAGAAGGCATTGAGCCAGCTGTAATACTCCTGTGATGTATGTGCACCTGCTCCAGCATGTGAGTGCATATGCATATATGATGTCGGCTATCTCCCTCAACCAACCGTTCTCCACCTTTACAGGTCTCTCACCGAACCTGGAGCTCTGGAATACCAAGCTTTTCCCCCAAACCCACTTCCACAGCTTCTGAGATGAGGATATACCAAAAGAACAGCAGCCATACCTGAACCCACACAAGACCCTGAGCAATTTTTAGGCACTGTTCAGTCCCATAGATGGGAGTCCTTCAAGGACACAAGTTCAACAGACCCTCTTCAGCCATGTGGCTCACTGAGATCCTCTGCCCTGGGGAAATCCTTCCAGAAGTATGCTTAGAAGACAGCAGGATATGCACTCCTTGTGGAGCACCCAGCACTGGATGGATGATATAATCATAAATACACAAACTGCAATGAGATAAAATTATCATTATATGAAGTTAAATTATTAATTAGCACCTCCAAAAAAAGACTAGCACCACCTGGTCCTGGATCTTGGAAGCTGTGTTTCTGACAGCAACAGAAAGATCCAAATAACTTATCAGTGCTGTAAAGCTAGGTGTGGTTCTCTGTGACCATGGATCCCAACAGCCTAAGCACAGGGCTCCAACCAGGCAGCCTGCTCTACCTACCTTTGAACAATAGTAGTCTTCTTAGTTGTTTAGAATTGTGTGATTTCTACTTGGAAGACATGAATAAATGTCTACTCGACCAAGATATAGGATAAACAGGAAAATAATGATTTCATCAAAGTCCACATTGGGCAGCCAATGAGTCTCTTGGGGTTATTTACAGGAGCATGGGCAAACCACAGATTAAGTACATTTGGGGGAAAGAAAATTTTTCTAAGATGTACATTTGAAACCCAGGGGGATCCCACCCTTTGGAATAGGTAAGTGGGAACTTTAGGCAGATATACTTATCCAGATGGCATCTATTTGGTCCGTGAAAGGTAGATCTGAGTGGGTTTCCTGTAGCTTATAAGTTTACAAAAAAGATAACAGCATGAGTTAATAACATAAGCAGTCTTTAAGATGAACCTTTGTTGGATTGTATAGTGGCATGTTTTATTAGAGGTAGGCGAGTTTATAGGAACTCAGATCTTAGGACAGTGGCATAGCAAGAAGAGGAAATAAGAAGCATTTAATTGATGGCAACTGAGTTTAGTTAATGAGGTAACAGATAATATCTGTGAAAGCTTAGCTGTCAATGTAGTCAGAAGTCTGAAAGAGCAAACAATAATCTACCAGTTATATATTATTTTTAAAAATGACAGAGTCCACTAGCCAACAGTTCCCATGGTCTCCATAGTCTCTTGGGCGAAGTCAGTTTGGCTTCCAAGCACAGAAGATGCAGGGCTTTTTCTCTGTGGAATGGATACGCGTGACATGAGAAATGACTTACCTTAGTTTAGCCAAGTCATTTGACTCACAGCATCCAGTTTAGCCCACTGCATTTGTTAGTGACCATATCATCGCATGTAATCCAGGCTGTATCTTCTAGGTGTCCAAGTCTTCTGAAACCATCTTGGGTCAACTGTGACAGGCTTTGGGAGTTCTGTCGGCCATAAACTTAAATATAGTATTATCAGACTTTTGACAAGATTGAGAGCCATAAGGTTTGGTTGTAACTGAATAGAATTTAATAGCAGTAGTAAAAATCTATTAAGACAGGATAGGAAAGAGTTTTAAGTAGCTTTGGCGGGTTCTGTAGGTAGAGAAAAGCACATTTTAGTATTAGCAGGAAAACATTTGGCTAGGAACAGAATAAGAAAGCTGGCAATAGTGGCATACGATCAAATGGCTGGCAGGTTGGGGCTATGGGCCCGCAGCTGAGGGCATAGTTGTTGCAGGTCGGTCCACTGTGGCGGTAGGGCGGGACTTCCTGTTAGCAGCCAGAAGTCACTGCCCAGTGCCTTTGGCGGCTAGGGTCTGCATGGGGGAAACAAGTCCCAGAGAGGGTCCCTGGCAGAATGTAAGAAGTAGACCCAGAGCAGAGCTAAGGACCAGAGGGGAAGGGAGCAAGCAGGGTCCCAGACGCGCTGCTTTTCAGGCAAACCGGCTGAGCCAAATGGTCACAGCCAGCCACAAATAAAGAAGGCAAAATGGGGAAGAGGCCTGGCTGACCCTTGGGGGAGACACACTAGGGACTAGAGCTTGGAGCCAGTGCTCCTGAGAGAGAGAACAGTCTGTCCAGGCCCGGCCTGGGGTACTCAGCTGCGAGAAAGAAACTGTCTCAAGAGGAGAGGGGATGTGTCTCACCCAAGAGGAGTTCTAGAAGGAGGGTCAGGGAAGAAAAGGGTTAGCTCTGAGCTCAGGAAATCTTTCATGGGACCATGTGGATGGTTACTCTGATCAGTGGCAGATGGCTAAAAAAAAACTGAGGTGGGGAACAGGCAGAACACATGGAGAGATTAGAGCGAAAGTAGATGAATGATTGGATATAGGGAACTTTTCCATTTACCAGACTGCTGTATGTATGAATGAAGACCCTTTTAAATGACTGGGCCTAGTATGCCATTAGGTGGCCATTTTAAACCATTATCTACCTGAATCCAAACTTTATTGCAGTGATGAATCGATTTGGAAGGCCTCAAAGCAGGCGTTAATTTTAGAGATCTGAGGTTTTTAAGGAGACAACCCAGTGAGGTGTCTGAGGGTGCGGCCGAAGACAATGTAACGCCTATTGGGTGACAGGGAGGGCTTACCGAGCTAACGTATCGGCGTCCCGATAGAAAGACGGCAAGAAATCAGGCAACCGCCTAGATAATCAGGTCGTCACGAGATTATCTAGGGGCCCCGGTGAATTCCTGGAATTCGCCGAAAGCAGTTTTACCTGGTACCAGGATTTTCGGCAGCTGCAAGAGCTCAGAGCGGGGAGGGAGACTGTAAACTGCTTTCGAGGGGGAGGGGGTCACCCATCGGCCAATGTCCTAAGTAGTAGTTCAGCTAGGAGGCTAGTCATAGGGACTAGGGCAGACAAATGCCAACACCTCTCAGCCCAGGGAAGGCTGGCCAGGCCTTATCTGGGCATCTAGGGTCCCTCCCGCCAATTGGAATCTTCTTACCAATTAATATGCCGGTGTGTGTTTGCAGGCTTATGCAGTCTGGGATCAGGAAAGTGGAACCGCAAGGTCTGTGTGGGCCTGTCTGGCTGCCTAACCCACATGGCAGAGCACCATGTGGTGGGCCACAGGCGTAGTTAGTCTGCAGCAGCGGTGGAAATTAACGCAGTCGGTGATGGCAGATAGCAGCGATGGAGTCCACGTGGCGTAGAGGCGGTGGCAGCGGCGCGTGGCAGGTCCAGCAGGCGCGAGGCGGTGGCGGTGGCCCAAGCCACGCAGCGTCGGTCCTGCCTGGCCACAGCAGCTAGCGGCTGCGGCAGCTGGCAGCACAACGGATCCCGAAGTATTCGAACTCGGCCCAACGCATCAATGCTAGTTGTTTTAAGAAAAAGTCCGACCGCAGCTCAGAACACACCACTCCGACCACGCAATTCCAAGGGGGAGGAGGTTTATTCAGGGGATAGGGCAAAGGTGGGGAGAGGAAGGTGGAAGAGATAAGAGAAGAGAAGTAGAGGCTGAAGAGAAGTAGAGGCCGGCCATGACCACGTGGAGAGAGAGGAAGGGAGGGGACAGAGAGGCAAGAGGGTAAGAGAGAAAGAGAGTAAGAGAATAAGAGGAAGAGGAGGGGGCAAGCAGCCCCTTTTATAGTGGATCGGCCTACCTGGCGGTTGCCAGGTAACTGTGGGGAGGAGCATACCTGGCTGTTGCCAGGTAACTGGGGAGGTGGAGTTTAGACAGAATACTAACAACCTGGACTTACATGAACATACCCACACACAGAGACACGCATAATTTAAAATAATAAAAAAATAAAAATACCATTTTAAAGCTCACTAGATAAGTCACACATTTTGACACATGCTTCTTTTCCCATCACTCAGAAGGTAGAGGCAGAAAGGTCAGGAGTTTAAGGCTACCCTTAGGTAAATAGTGAATTAAAGGCCAGCCTAGGTTATGTAAGATTCTGTCTCAAAAACAAACAAAACAAAATGCCAAAAAGAGGGGTGGGGGGCTTGCAAGATAGAGTTGGGGAAATGGCTTAGTCAGTACAAGGTATGTAAGCCCAAGGACTGAGTTCAAGCTCTAACACCATGTAAAAAGCCAGGCTCAGCAGTACACTCCTGTAATACCAGTATAAAGGTGGAAATAGGAAGGAGCCTCGGACTTGCTAGACAGCCAGTAAAGCTGAACTGGTGACCTCCGGGTTTAGTGAGAGACCGGGAAAGGTGGAGGATGATGGAGGAAGATAGTTACACAATGCATATATCATACATGTATATGCACACATATGCAGGAACAGGTACACACACACACATGCATATGCACACACATGCAAGAACAGGTACACACACCTCAAAGATAAAAAGCTCTCCAGAGCTAGATGTATATATTAGTGGCTTTTCTTTTGCTTTGACAAAACACCATGGACCAAGCCAATTTACAGAAGAAACCTTATTTGGGCTTGTGGTTTCAGACGACTAGTGTCTGAGACAGTGGGGCTGACGGCATGGTAGCTGGAGAACTATCTCTTGAATCAGGAGCAGGAAGCAGAAAGCTCACACTGGGAATGGCATGAGGCTTTGAAATCTCAAAGCCTGCCCCTAGTAATTTACTTCCTCCAGTAAGGCCACACCTCCTAAATTACCCAAGCAGAACCACCAAGTAGGTACCACGTATTCAAACAGCTTAACCTATAGGGGACATTCTCATTCAAACCACAACTTAGTTTTGTACACCTATAATCCCATCATTCAGGAGTCTGGGGCAGGCACATCATGAATTTGAAGCCAGTTCAGGTTACATAGAGGGATCCTAACTAAGCTGTCAGGGTGGTGCAGGGCAGAGAACTAACCACTAACCACCTTCTGGCAGCACAGAAGATTCAGTGATCCATCCAAGGTGACTGGGCTGGGCAGTAGCAGAGGCAGGATGCAGCCCTAATCTAAACTGTGCTGTCTGGTTCTAGAGACCTGTATGTGACCCCCAGAGAGACTGTGTAGACTCCATTTCTGGTAATACAGGCCAGGTAATAAACGCCCAGCCAGCACTTCCTTGTATATTATGTGCAGGAGTCCTTGAGGTAAGTTTGTGGAGTCCTAATGAGGCAGTCTGCTCTATGGGGTTTACAGAAGCAGGTGCTTATGTACCCAACAGAATGTGGGGTTCAACACAGATGGAGGTTCAGACTCAGTATTGTCCCACACTTGCTTCCTGTGAGTGTCCCCTATGACCCAGTCCCTACAGCCCAGACTCCCTACAGCCACACTATCTATGCTGGCTCTAGCCAGATGAGACCTGAATAATTCATAGCCAGCACATGGTCCAGCCCCAAGATAGCTTTCTGGTGGTCAAATCAGACGCATGGGCAAAGGCCAGGGCAGCTGGACCTAGGAGGGGCTGTAGTGGGTTTGAAAGCCAGGAGCAACCAGGAAGGAAAGAGTAAACAAGACCCCATGAATTATTCATCAGGGCAGCTGCTGATGCAGCCTAGGGGTAATGGGTGGTGTGACAGTGTGACAAGTCTGATGTCACCATTCAAGCCTGGTGTTTCCAGTGTGGCCTCGGAGAGAATGATGGTGGCCAAAAGGTGGAACTTCTGGAGTGCACACCCCAGATTGATGTTACACAGAGAAAGCTGAGCTGGGTTCACAAACATCAAAGTAGTGTGCTTCAAGAATTTCACATAGTCACATCGAGCCTCAGGGGCTCTCATTCAGAAAAAAAAAACAGCAATGGGTCCACTAAGCCTCTATGCTCCAAATGGCGAGATAACTGTGTCACTTCAACCTAAATACCCAAATCCCAGCATGTCTTGAGCACAGTCCTGGCCACAGGTTAATGGCAGAGTCGTCTTTGTCCCCTGGGTTATCTACCTCTCTTGGCTTCCACTGTTTCCTCTGTCTTTCTTTACAACTATACTGCACAGATCTCCCAAGAGTGGAAACACTATGAGCTCTTCTATGTCTATCAGGGCAAGCCAATCGGGCTGCAAGTCCTGCACTGTGCTGTGCCATGGCTGCAGGTCCTCCACTGTGCCATGGCCCCTACTATGTGCCCAGCGTCAAGCTATGTGCAGAAGCAGCCAGTAGAGACCTACACTCCTCCACTGATTACTGTGTGACATTGGCTCAGCCTCCTTTCTGTCTCTGAGACTTGGGAAGCTAGAGGAGAAGGTGCAGTGGATTCCTCTGAACCCTGTGACAAAAGAGAGAGGGGATGGATGAAGGTTCTTCCCTCTAGGCAGGACTCCTGTGTCTCAAGGTGTGAAGGTGGGAATTTTCTGGAATCCAGAGTAGGGGGCCAGGCCTTCATTCTTAAAGGTCCAGCTCTTGAGTTTCTTTCTAAGAGTGAACGTGCTCTAACAATGGTGGAGAACAGTAGCCATCAATGGTGGGCACTCCCCAGTGAGACACCTACTGGCGGCAATGCTGGGAGCCTTTTGCAAAGCAGGATGGTTATGAATTCCAGTGTGAGCAATGCAGCAGCCACAGAGACTCAGAGAAACTGCGTGCCTGGTCCAAGGCCACACAGCCAGCAACAAACAGAACCCAGTCTGGAATCCCAGACCAGACCTGCCTTCTCCATCCTCAGTCCTGTAGCAGGACCATCCACCTGTCACTGATCCATGCCAGGCCAGAGTCCTCCAGCCTGCTCAACACAGATCCCAGAGGCAGGAAGGTTACACAAGGTCTCTTATTCACATAACAATTTCTCAGCTCCACATATCTATGTGGCCACCATGGGCCTGATCTCTAAGAGCTGCCGCTCAGTACACCGAAGTTCAGAACAGATCAAAGTAGGAAGGAGAAGCCTGGGCAAGGAGAAGGTTCTAGAAATGGGGACTTGGGAGGGGGGAAAAGGAGTCCATTCTTAGCAGAAGCCTGGAGCAGCTGCATAAGTGGCTCTGTAATGAATAAGTGATGGCAGCCACCACCAATGTTTCCACAGGGCTGCCCAGCTAGGGCAGAAAGGGCACTAAGTGGGGCGGTTTATCAGAGATCCAGAACCTTCAGGGCTCACTCATATATAGCACTTATGCATTCTTAATGGGTCTTGGGGTGGCAGCTGACCTGAAGGGCACAGGGTGTGCCCAGAGCTGGAAGGCAGAGGTGCTGGGTTCCTAGCAGTGCTGATTCTGGGAGGAGGGGATCCTGAGCTTAGATGTCATGGCACCCCTACCCAGGCATGGCGAGACTGGGTCAGAAGCAGCCTGGGCCCTGAAATTCTCTTTTATCCTCTTAGCTTCGCTTTTAGTTCCCAAGACCTTGTTTTACCTCCTGGAATTAAGAAAGCCACGATCAGTTGGCTTCTTAGCCTCAGGAGCTGACAAGTGTGCCCCAGAAACAGAAGAAGAGACCAAAGCTACAAGCCCCTCGTGAACCAACTGCATCCTCCAGCGGGGAAGAGCACTGAGGAGACACCTGAGGTGGGTTTTGTTTTGTTTTGTTTTGTTTTGAAAGTACCTGTAACCTGCTCCCCCACCCACAGCAACCTATCAACGCGCAAAGTTCTGCAGACCAGAAAGGAAGCCTCTGCTTTCAGAAGCAGGAAAGGACTCCAGGCCCTGGGGACCTAGAGCACACTAGGCTTGTGTGTGGCTATCCAGTTTTGTGACTTTCAGGTGGCCCTGTACTCTAACATTCCTGAATTGACTACTTTTTCTGTTGCTGGTACAAAACACCTAACAAAAGCAGCTTCAGGAAGGAAGGTGGTGTCTGGGCCCACCTGTGGACTAGTCAGTCCTCCCTAGGTGGGGAGGCACTGAGGGGAAGAATGGCTGGGTTACATTGTATCTGCTCTAAGGATGCAGAGAGGTGAAGGCTAGCACTGAGCTTGCCCCTCCCTTTATTTGGTCCAAGCCCCCAGTTCCTGGAGTGGTGCCGCCCACATTTAGGGAGGGTCCTCCCGCCTCCGACTTTTTTTTTTTGAAACTCCCTGATAGACACACCCAGAGGTGTGCTTCAGTGCTTAGAGAGTCATTCCACATCAGTTGTCAGTAGAGAGAAACTAGTTTAGGGCCCAGCTACCATCAGGGATCAAACACGAGTTGTCTGCATGGCTGTCTTCAAGGTACAAAACCCCAAAACACCTGATCCCAGACTAGCTGAGAGTCACCAACTCCCATAAGAGACAGAAAGGGGACTTTGTTAGGCCCCCCATGCCCTACCTTAAACAGAGATTCATGGTGTCTGTGCTCCTGCAGTGTTTGAGTCCAGAGCTGGAAAAAAAAAATGGAGGGTCCTCAAGAAAACGAAAGACAGAATTTATCATGTGTTTCAGAGGATCCTGGGTACACACAAGAAGAAACTGAAAACAGGAACCCCAATCGTCATTTGTGCAGCCAGAGTGACACATTATGACTCCAGAAGTCAAGTATGGAAGCCATTCAGGGGTCCACTGATGGCTGAGGAATAACAAATTATAGAAGGGATTGATGTTCAGGGGTGTATTCTTGCCTTTAGAAGGGAAGGAAATTCTGATGCATCAAATGAGCAAGAAACTTTAAGACCTTATGCTAAGTAAAACAAAGCCAGCCCATAAGGCCAACGCTCCCTGATTACAGCCATGTAGGGTACTTAGAGTGACCAGGAACATAGTAACAGGAAGCAGACCCGAGGAGGTCGTAGTCTGTAGGGACAGGGATTTGAGGAGATATTATTGAATATAGAGTTCCCAATATTTATATTCTCCCTCTTCCCCTCCTCCCTCTCTCATTTTGTTGCTGTTCTGTCTTATTTTTATTTTGTTTTGAGATTGCATCTCCCTGTGTAGCCCAGGCTGGCCCCAAACTCATGATCCTCTTGCCTCAACCTCCTGAGTGTTGTGATTGTAGCACAATGATTGGCTTACACAACTTTAAGGTCGTAGTGTACAATAAAATTTCCTATTTTAACCATTTTAAATGTTAGCTTTAGTAGTGTTAAATATAGTCACGTAGCCACACAAACTATCTCAGAAACTTTTTAATTTTACAAAACTGCTACTCTCGCTTAAATGTGGTGGTGCATACCTGGGAGACTGAAGCAGAAAGATTGAGAGTTCAGGGCTGTGTATTGAGCCATTGTCAATAATAGTAGTAATAATAATAGTAATAGCAATAATGCCTATTGACAGGAGCTCAGAGGAGTCTGCCTAAACTTGCAAATCATATGCATTCTTTAAGATTAAGAGAAAGGCTAGAAAGATTGCTCAGCGGTTAAAAGAATTTGCTGCTGTTTCACAGGACCCAAATTTGGTTCCCAGTACCCACATCAGGCAGCTCATAGCTGCCTCTAGCTGACTCCCCTCTTCTAAGCTCATTAGATACATGCCCTCACAGGCACAGGCCCTCCACCCACTTGCACAATTAAAAATACAAATTAGCTAATTAAAATAACAAGAAGAAAATAAAAGACATGAAAGAGATCAGCTATTTATAGCGTACTGTTGTGCCTGCTAGTTTTATGTCAACTTGACACAAGCCAGAGTTCTCTGAAAGGAGGGAACCTCAATTAAGAAAATGTCTTTGTAAGATCTGGTTGTTGGACATTAGTGATTAATGGGGAAGGGCCCAGTCCATTGTGGGTGGTGCCATCCCCATGCTGGTAGTCCTGGGTTCTATAAGAAAGCAGGCTGAGCAAACCATGGAGCGCAAGCCAGTAAGCAGTACCCCTGTATGGCCTCAGCATCAGCTTCTGCCTCCTGGATCTAGCCCTGCTTGAGCTCCTGTCTTGACTTCCATCAGTAATGGACTACAACGTAGAAATATAAGCCACACAAACCCTTTCCTCCCCCAGCTTGCTTTTGGTCATGGTGTTTCTTCATAGCAATAGTTACTAAGTAGGACAGAAATTGGTACCAGAATTGTGGAAAATTTCTGTGACAGATCTCACCATGTTGTTTTGGGGACGATTGAGATGACTTTATAACCTTGGGCTAGAGAAGCCATTGAGTGTTCAAACCTTGGAAGATAAGAATGTTAGAGAAACGCAGACAATGGAGGCCTGGCTTGTGAAATTCCAGAACGAACTCAGAGTCACTTAAAGACTCTGTTGGGGCTGTTGTATGTTTGAGTTAAGGGCCTGTGGTTCTGGTTAGCTGGGGCTGAGGAATTGGTTGTGATTAACAAGAGACTTAGAACCACTAGAGTAAAAGCTTTGCTTTACTGGGACAATTGATGTTGGTTGGCTGGAGCTAAGATATTAGTAGTGATTAAGAAGAGACTAGCTTCAGTGGGGTGAAATCATCTGGGAAGTATTTCCTTAGCGTCCACATACAGAAGCTGTGTTCTAGAGGTGGGAAAGGTTGTATCTTGTTCTGGCAGCCAAAATTGGTAGTGTAAGAATCACCCAGGTTTTGAAGGCATGAAGGAGTCATGGATGGCTGCTGAGACTTAGCACTGCATGAGGCCAGGAGAGGCCATTGGAGAAGATTCAGCCTCAGTGGCAGAGGAAGGCAGTGAATTGGACAGTCATGGAGAGGGGTTGAGAATTGATATCATGAAGAGAGCACAAGAGAGGCTATTGGTGAAAATGCAGCCCAGTTGCAGCAGAGACCCAACACTTTGGAGATGCCAGTACCATTGGGCTGACCACCAAAAGCAGCAGCAGGAGAGGAGCTGGCCAAAGCCTGGAAGTCAAGCTGTGTGTGTTGCAGAGGGTGGAGCCAGACAAATGACCTAGGTCCTTTGGAGGAGCCCTGAAAATAGTGAGTGGATCCCCAACACTGGACATTGAGTTATTTACACAGCTGGAATTTGCTTTTGCTTTTATCTGTGACTGTGCCCTGGTTAGTCCCTTTTGAAATAAGAAATTACTTCCTTCCCTTCCCTTCCCTTCCCTTCCCTTCCCTTCCCTTCCCTTCCCTTCCCTTCCCTTCCCTTCCCTTCCCTTCCCTTCCCTTCCCTTTATTTGAGTCCATGGTTGGGCAACTTTGAATTTTTAAAGAGACTTTGAAATTTTACAAAGACTTTGGATTTAAAAAAAAAAACTGAGCTTTTAAAGACTGTGGGACTTTTAAAATTTGGAATGTTTATATTAAAATATTGATATTCATCTGTGATCTTGGGGATGAACAAGAAAGGAAAGGTTACAACTTAACATGGCATGTTTGTGTGTCAAGTTGATAAAGGCTGGACTGTGCTGGGTACTTTTATGTCAACTAGACACAAGCTAGGGTCATCTGAAGGAACCTCAATTGAGAAAATGTTTCATTAGGAAAAGTTCTAAGGAATTTTCTTAATTAGTGATTGGTGAGGGAGGGACCAGCCCATTGTGAGTGTTGATATCCCTGGACTGGTGGTGCCCGGTTCTATATGAAAACAGGCTGAGCAAGCCATGAGGAGCAAGCCAGTAAGCAGCACGCCTTGATAGCCTCTGCATCAGCTCCTGGTTGCAGGTTCTAGCCCTGCTTCAGTTCCTTCCCTGACTTTAAGCGATAAACTACAAAATAGAGTGTAAACCAAATAAACCCTTCCCTCCCCAACTTACTTTTGGTCACGGTGCTTCATCTTAGCACTAGCAACCCTAACTAGGACAACTATTGTGTCACTTTTTGTGGCCTGTAGCATAGAGGGAGGATAGCCAGGCTGCCCTCATCCAGCTGCTGAGTGTCAGCTGTAGACACCTGGATTTTTGCAAAACCAGAAGCAGTTCTCCTCTTGCCAATACATTGAGCCAGATCCCAGACTCTTGTTAAGGGGTAAGGGCCCAGTCATGAGTTCAAGACACTCTCTTCTGTACATTCCGATTTCTCCCCACTCATCACAGCAGAAGCAGCTTTTTGGTCTCTAGGTTCTATGGAGTCTTTTATAGCCCCGTACAATCTTCTCCCATCAGCCCATGAGCTCTTAGAGGGAGGATCTGTCTAGTTCAAGCTGCCTCATTCTTAGCCCTCAACCAACTTCAGCATCAACTTCAGTGTGGTGCACAGGTGTGGCTGCTTGTATTCTCATGCTAATTACACTCCCCCAAGTTGGTTCTGATTGGTAAATAAAGATATTAGACAACTGATGGTTGGGCAGGACAGACAGAGGCAAGACTTTTAGGATTCCCAGAGAGGAAGGAGGAGGAAGAAGGAGATCTACCATGCTGGGAGAAGAAGAGGACAAGAGGGGAAGGAGAGAGGACTGAAGAAGAGGAGGAGGAAGCCATGATGGAGCAGAACCATGTGTCCAGGAGAAACTGCAAGTAGCAAGGGGTCTTAGAGCTGGAGAGTAAGTTAGTATAGTGTTAGATCTGCCCCAATCTACGCTTATAGCTTATAATGATAATAACTGGATTGTGTGTTTTATATATATGAGATTATTGGGGTTGGTTATTCCAGCAATAGGAGGTACTAGCATATCTGTAAACACAAGGACGAAGGATGGTGTTCAGTTAGAACAATTCCTGCCTAGCATGCACTGGGCCTCAGGTTCAGTTCTCAGCATCCCATAAGCTGGGGTGTATATCTGAGGCAGGAGGACAAAGACTTCAAGATCATTCTCGGCTATATATGGATTGGAGACCAGTCTGGGCTACACACATACTACATGCCACATACCAGAGAGAGAGAGAGAGAGAGAGAGAGAGAGAGAGAGAGAGAGAGAGAGAGAGAATCATCAAACAGTCTGTCTCTATTACCTGTTCAGATGAGATAACCCCCAGAGGACTTACACTGTGACCCAAACATCAAACATTGGCCAGGCACTTTCTTGATTGATCTTTTAAATTCTTCCCAGAGCCCTGTAATATGGCCAATGTCCCCTTACCCATTTTATAGATGGGATAATTACAACTCAGAGAAATTAAAGAGCTTTTCAAGGTCTACAGCTCCTGAGCAGCTGTGAGTTAAAGGGAGGTGTGACTGTTAGCCCATGACTCCTGTGTGGTTCCTGGTGGTGCTCAAGGGTTGGGGCACCTCCCTGTTCCACCCCAGCTATCAGCAAGCCAGGCACAATGGGTCCACTTAGCATGATGTCCTGAGCTAGGCCCTATGATGTGGGAGCCATACTGCCTCTCTGGGTTAACATTAGTATGCTGATGTCTGACTGATTGGCGAAGCAGAGTGTGCAGCTGCTGCAGCTACTGCCTGGGCAGTTCTTTGCATTAGTGTGAGTTCCTTGACCTGCTGGAGAAGTAAATGTAACAGCAAACAAGGAGTGACACCCTTTCTCCATACCGCCATTCCTTCTGAAGTTCCCGTGTAGTGCCTGTGACTACACCAAAAGATCAAAGCCATCCCCCCAACTCAGGACAATCCAGGTTTCTGCAAAGTCACTTGGACAAAGATACTATCTGTGTCACTGGGAATCTTGGGAATCTTGACCTCTGACTGCTTTTGCATCAGATGGGTATTCTCACCACAGCAGACCTACTGGGTTAGAAGGCCCGAGGGCTGGTCACTCCAGCATCCCTAGAGATGCCAACAGGAACCCTTAAGCAAGACGATACAGTGAACCTGGAGATGGCTGCTCCCCTTTGTTCTGAGGGAAGGCACAACTGAGGCTCTCAGTGAAGCAAGGGCAATGCCACAGCTGTCCAAGCTTGGTTCCCTTATCCTGGGCAAAGTTCAGAGCCAAGTCCCTGCAGGAAAGCAGACATGGGCTTGTTCCCTACCACTAGAGATGGACGAGGCCTCTCAGGAATGGCTAGTATTCAGAATATTAGAGCAGGAGAGATCATGTGCTGGCCCTTGAACCATGGTCATACTTTCATGGAATCCTCAAATAATTCAAAGCTGAGTCATCCAGGACCCCCCTCACCTAGTCCATGTGAAGTGCCAAGCATCATGCTAAGAGTTCTGCGAATCTTTTAACCCCCACAATATAAAGTTTTACTGTCAACATCTCTCTAGAACTCAGGCACAGCAAGGTTGAGCAATTTCCCCAAGTTTGTGCAGTTGTGAGTGGCCTGATGGAGCTTTGAACCCAAGCAGTGTGAGCAGGATTCACCCTGCCCTGCTGTCCCTCAGTGACTGTGATGCTAAACAGTCACAGAATGTATTGGATGTCTCTCTATATTAAGGGCATTTATTGTAGTGACTTACAGTCAACTAACCCAACAGTGAGCAGCTGAGAATGGGAAGTCCAAGAGTCTAGTAGTTGCTCAGTCCCACCAGGCTAGGTGTTTCACCTGGTCTTCTGTAGAAGTAGGTTACAACAGATGTGCTGGCAAGTAAGTAAAGCAGGCAAAGAAGAGTGTGTCTTCCTTCTTCCATTGTCCTTATGCAGGCCTCCAGCAGAAGGTGTGGCCCAGATTAAAGGTGTATGTCACCACGCCTGAATCTGGAACTTGCTCTGTCCCAGGCTGGCTTTGAACTCAGAGATCTGCTTACCCCAGTCTCCTGGGATTAAAGGTGTGTACTATCTTGCCTGGGCCTAAGCTTTTCATGGCTACTATGCCTCAAGATCTCCATGTCAAGATCTGAGTCAGAAGCCTCAAGATGTGGATCACAGGTGTGCCCTCCAATTCTGGATTGTAGTTCATTCCAGATGTAGTCAACTTGACAACCAGGAAGAGCCATTACAATGAGGATGCATAAGCCTCCAACACCCAGATCTAGGACTTGAACCCATGACTCACTGACCCTAGGGATGCTTGCTATTAAAACATGGCAATGCTGTGCCTGTGTTTCATACAAGGAAACTGAAGCTCTGAGTGACTGTTATCTGTCCTCAGCCATGTTCTGCAGCTGAGTGGCAGAGCTAGGACTGGATCCCAAAGCTTTGACTTTCATATCTAAGAAAGACACAAGTTTAGGGAAAGGACTGGGCCGTCCTGTTGACAAATCAGAACTGGCTTTCTGGAAAGGAACACAGAAAAGTTGGAGTGCTGAGCTGAAACTTGGGTGCCAGAAATGGGGTCATTTCGAAAACAAGAGCAGGTGAAGGGCCCAGAAAAAGAGAGGAGCTGGATTTGCAGCTTTTGGCCAGTTCCATATCAGGCAAGTCATTGCATCATCCCTCAGTTTCCTTTGAGAAGAATGGGAGATCTACAACTCACAGGGTCCGGTGGGGGGGGGGGTGTAACATAATTTATGCAGAACGTGTTTGTACATCTACTATCTTCTGGCTCTAGCTGGAGGCCTACTGGAATGTCATTTATGGCACACAGATTTACAAAAGCCAGAGTTACAGGCTGCATTTTACCTGTGGCAGGGGTCTAATTAGAACTTCATCCTCAGTCTGGGGAAGCCTGATAGATAGATACATCAGGGCATGTGCATCTTGTTGGCCAGGCCTTCAGGCACTGACATGTATTTAGGCTTGGGAAAGGTGTGTGATGGGGTGAGGGGGTGCCTGCCAATGCCCATTGTGTTCAGCTCCAACTTCATTTAGAGGTTTCCAAGCACCTGCTCCTCCACCCTCCTCTTTTACCTGACACTCCTCATTTGCATACAGATGCCCCTCTGCCAGTCCTGCTCTGACTTAATAGAAACCAAAATGCCCGTTTAATGAAGACCATGAGTAGCAGGTACACCGCCCACCGGTGGAGAGAGGATGGATGTAATCAGATCACAGTGGAGGCAGATGTTCAGACCTGGACACAGATGGCCCCCACCTGCTTTCAAATCTGCATCCTGGCTGAAGTCCCTCACTGTCTGCCTGGAAGGCAGGTGAGTGGTGAGGGGTGCAGCCAGCAAGGAGAGCCTGATCTGGTGAGGAAACTTCATGTTGGGGCAGGTAGTGCCTCTGTGACAGCACTTCACCTAATCTCTCAGCCCCAGATCCTGAGGTGACCTCCCTAACCCCTGAAGAGTTTGCTCTGATACATGGTGAATGCCAGTCAGTGATGGAGCCTGCATGAGATGCTGAGTTCTAGGGCTGGAAAAGAGGACATGGAGAGAATCAGGGAACCTCAGCCATGGGACCCAGGGATGATGTGTGGAAGGAGACCTTCCACCCTCATGTCCAACTATAGGAACAGGGAAACCGAGGCTACCCTGTTTTGTGGCCTAATCCAGAGATGCGACCTCTCCTGAGAAGGACCAGGCTGGAGATCAGCACCCTGCTCCATCAGGTCAGCTTCTACTCAGCAGCCAGCTCTACTCCATTGCTTGCAGCTCGAAGGCAGGTGGCCCCAAGTTTCCTGCTCCCAGAGATAGACCGGCTAACATTGCAGGGCGGCAAAGTTGAAAGTGGGTGAAAGAGCACAACATCTGGACTGAGCACAAGACAGCAGAACTGGGAGGAGTCTGTGGCTCCTTCAGGAACAGGGAGAATGGAGGTTCACTCATCAGCCTTCTCTGGATGGTTCTCCTGTTCTCCTCTCAGATGGAGGTGGTTAAGATAATGATGGTAATGTGATGGTGATGATGGTGATGATGGTGGTGATGGTGGTGATGGTGGTGATGGTGATGTTGGTGGTGATGGTGGTGATGGTGGTGATGGTGATGTTGGTGGTGATGGTGGTGATGGTGATGTTGGTGGTGATGGGGGTGATGGTGGTGATGGGGGTGATGGGGGTGATGATGATGGTGGTGGTGATGGTGATGTTGGTGGTGATGGGGGTGATGGTGATGGTGGTGGTGATGGTGGTGATGGTGATAAGGAGGAGGAAGAAATGGTAACAGAAGAGGGAAGGGTGGAGGAGGAGGATGCACATCAACAGAGCTTCTCTGGGGTACCTGCCCGGCACTCCCTGCTGGACTGAACATTTGACTGGCTTGGACACATTATCTCACTTAATCCTTCCAATGTCCCACAAGGCGAGTATTACCTCACGGATGAGGAAATTCCAGAGAGTCACAGAGGTTAATAACTTGCCCGCTGTCACAGCGCTAGCAAATGGTAGAGGCAGAAGTCACAAACGCCACATGATTAACTTGCCTCAGAGTCAGAAAATACAGAGCAGAGCAGCCAGGCCAGGAAGGAGTGGGGAAGTCCAGGAGCCTGACTGGTCCCTTTTCATAATTGGAATTGAAGTTGGGGGGGGGGGGGGAGGGATGGCTTGCTGAGGTTACACAATTTGACCAGACCACAGCTGTCACCTGGAACTTAAACCAGGGCCCATGGCCTCCAGATGACACCAAAATGACAGTGCCTCAGAGAACCACAGCACAAGGCCCAGAGGGAGCCTTCAAGACTGACGTGTCTGGGCCCAGTGGCTGGTTGCCACATCTCAGGGAACAGGAGAATCCCATCAGAGAAATCCATAGCAGAAGGTGAAATGAGGGGACAGAAGACAGAGTAGGGAGCACAAGCTCCATTCATGTTCCAGGAGAATGGAGAAATAAAAGGAGCAGACCCTCTCTGGGCCCAGGGTCTTCTTGGCCATCCTGTGTTGCATCTCCAGATCCTGCTGTAAAACACAACGTTGAGGCTGGGGGTGGTACTCCATTGTTAGAGCGCTCACAGACATCACATACCTGTATTCCCAGTGCTTAGGAGATGGCAGGAGGAAGATCGAATGCATAAGCTCATTCTTGGCTGCATAGTGAATTTAAGGCCAGATCGGGATACGCAAGCCTGTCCTAACAAATAGGATATAGAGAACAGAACAGACCCTCCCCAACTCACATGCTGAGTTAACGGATGTGCTGTCACAGTGCCTGACAGACAGCAGATGCTTAGAAGATGTGCCTCTGTTTCCTCATTGTGCTGGTGTGTTTCCAGGATTAACAAGTCCTCTGGAGGAAGGGTTGGCTTTGACCTAGAGTTTATTAAGCTAAACTAAAGGACAAATACTGTACCATGAAACCCTTTCTCAAAGCCATCCTGAGCTCTCTCTGAGCCTTTGATTATCTGTAGGACTCCACACACTTACTCTGCTCCTGTGACCTGTTCCTTCCATGGTCTCCAGTGAACTTTGAGACCCTCACAGTCCACCTCCAAGAGTGTTTTCAGCCTCATCCATTTCATCCGTTAAACATGGGGTGTCTTCCCAGGGTCTCCCAGCCTATGAGGTGAATTAGCAAAGCACTCTTGCTCACCCCCCCCATGCACAGACTCACATGCACACACACACTGTATAAGTGGGAGATCCCAGTGAGTCATAATATGGGGGAGATGTACCCCCAAAGACCCTCCATTTAACACAAGAGCTTCTCTCCAACAACACTCGAGTGGCTTCTCCTGCTCAAGACATAGCCCCACTGGAAGAATGATGACCTGTCAATAGACTGTCTCCCTGCCTGCTTTTCTCACCTGCCCCATGCAGAATTAAGTGTGAGATATTGTCCCATGGGTGTGGCACCATGTCTGTCTACTCTTGGATTCTTCTTCTTAGCACCAACAAAGAACGTAAGACGGTTTTCCTTCAGCCCCCAGCCCTTCCCCTTTGCCAGCTGTGTGACCGGGAGCCAGTCCCTTAACCTCTCTGAGTTCCAGTTTCCAGAAAGTAAGCCAACAGCAATTGCTACACGCCTCCTGGGGTTAGTGAAAGGATTAAATGAGATAATGCCACAGGAAGGACTGGAGTACTGCCTGGCTCTCAGGAGGAGCTCGATAAATGGAAGCTGTGATTATTACACTCAAGTCCCCACCTCCAGATCAATTGCTCTGTCTCTCTGCACTCCCTGCGTGATATCAGCTTTGGGCCCTGTGGGAAACAGAGCTGAGTAAAGTCCTCTCCCTGGCTAGGCTCCACCTCTGGTCATCTTGGAGTGTCAGGCCAGCCACACATGGCTGGGGACAGCTGCTGGTTCTATTAACAGCCAGAGAAAGGAGCAAAGCCATACATTCCTCTAAGGGCTGAGCTGTTCTCCACTTGGTCCTCAGATAATGGAAGCAGAGTGAACACTGTGCAGGGGAAGGTCAGGGCGGAGGAGGCAATGCTAAGGCGACCAGGATGGCCTCTTACTCCCAGGTACCTTTGTCCACAGTCTATAAACAACAGCTCAGAGACTCCCAGCCTCACTTGGATTCCTTACACACTTGGTCCATTTTCCTCTTCCTGCTCCCAGGGAGAGATGACGTCATGGGTGGTATGTGACCACTCACCAGCCTTGCTGCAGCTCTGCCTCCGCTCACAGAGCAGGAAAAAAAGGGATTCCTTGAGCATCTAAACCCAGATTCCTTTCTTCTAGGCTGTTCTCCCTGGAGCTGAGGGCTTCGCTTCGAGGGAGCATGACCACTCCTTAGGCTCAGAGAAGGTAGATTGCCACAGAGCAGAGCAGAGGGATGGCAGGGTCTAAACAGGTAGATGCAGGGGTGTGGGGTGGCAGCACAGAGTTTGGAAACATGGCACAAAGGCCAGATCTACTTCCTGAAAGAACCTTTATCACAGAGGAAGTAGCTTCCAAGCAGAGGTACTGACAGGCCTTTCATTTCAGAAGTGCAGACTATCAGGCAGAGTCCTATCAGGCAGTCAGCTGAGTTCTCTCCCATGCCCCTCCGCAGAGACAGGGAGACTCAGTCTTATTCTCAGAGTGACTGAAGCTGCAGAACAATGCATAGACTGCAGGAGAGCCAGGGACAAGACAGACATCAAGCCAAAGCACCCTGTTGCTATCATTGCCCTCGAGGAAGCCCCATCTGCTTACTGTGAGCCTCATGTAGAAGGCACCTCCGCCCCAGAGGAAGAGTTTTGTCTCCACTCGAAAAGCTGGTCCAGGTAAGAAGTGCTGACCACAGAGTTCTGGAAGGGTAGCTAAAGAGCTGGAGAAGCAGGAATATCATCTAGAGGCCTGACAGGTTGCTCACAAAGAGCCAGAGCCTGGGGTGGGGGACAGCAATGGGCAACCTGGGGTAGCAGACCATCAGCTCCTTCCAGCAAGGACTTGGTGGTCCCCACTCCTATGCTTGCTCATAAAACAGTCACTGAATAAATAATTGAGAGAGTGAGTAAATGAACAAATGAGCAAGCCAATCTAAATGACCAGAAGCTACAAATGGGGATTGGAGGAGGGGGGAGCAGGGAGACTTCTTTTTCAGAATCCTAAGAGTACTTTTCATGGAATCTCCATGCCCAAGTATTCGGGCTCCACCTTTGTACCAGGACAATGGTTCTCTCCAGGTCTTCACTGTCTGGACACAACATGCTGCTCTCATTGAAAGAGCACTTTTCTAGGAGTCACCAGACCTTTATCTCCTAACTCAGTTGCCAGATTCCACAAGGCCATGGACAAGTCTTCCCTGGGTTTGGGGACACTTTATTTGTAGGTGGTGGAGTTAGAAAAGGTCCTTGAAGCCCCCCATACACTGTGACTATTCTGTGTTTCGAGAAGATGCAAGCAGGCGCTGAGCTGTTCTCTGTCATATCCGTGTTCCCTCCTTCTCTATACAGTCCTGGGATGAGGCAGAAGCCGTACTTTAAATGCTCCTATGCCTCACTAGAGTCCCTCACCTGAACCCCAGAATAGCATATAAGCTCATAGGCTCCAACCCTGGAATGGCTAGCAGGTGATTGGTCTAGTCCAAAGCCGTCATTAGAAAATTCAGCTAACAACCATAAGTATTTATTAATCAAGTATCTATTGTGTGCAGACCACTATGCCTGACACACTGAGGGCCAGGAAGGGATCTGCCAGGAAAGCATCCAAACCTTTCTCTTCTGCTGCTCTGCTAGGAGCTCCCCTCCCGCGACTAGAATACACTCCACCTCCAACCCTGAACCTGAGAATGCCCACTGCCCCAGAAGCTGGGAACTCTCCAAAACAGAGTGGGCTGGGCACACTGTCCGGGCACCAGCTGGGCTGCGCTTTGCCAGGCAGATAGGCTGGAAGGGAAGACCACAGGTTTTCAACAAGTACAGGGATGAGCTATTAGAGGCCCCTTACTGGGCTCCTTTTTGCTGGGCATTGCCTGGGCGCCCCACAGCCGCCAGCCTCCCCTCTCTTCTAATTATGCCTCTCACTGCATCCACTCTTCTTAGTCTGATGCTGGCTTGCCACCGAGACTGCAGACTGCACTGGCCTCTTTAGTTAGGTGGGACCAATGACAACAGAGCTGGGGGTGGCAAAAAAAAATGTCCATTTCCAAATGGAGGAGTGCTCCCCCTCTCCCATGATGCACTCTCACCAATGCCAAATGCACTTTGCAAGCAACAGGAAGAGGGAGTGGGGCTGGCTCCTGCTTGGAGATGAAACCCTCCTTCCTCTGTCTCGGAACTCCATTAAGCATTCTGGAAGAGACGGGAGTGATTATGGAGAGAGAGAGGGAGGGAGAAAGGAAGAGAGGGAGAGAAGAGATTGTGGAAGCAGAGCTAGGAGAGCAAGGGAAAGAAGAGGGAGGGGAGGAGGAAAGAAAGTGAGCCATTCCCAGTGTGGAGACACACACACACACACACACACACACACATGCTTGTGCCACAGATCCCTTATCTGATTAGAGATCCAAGGAAAGTCAAAAGCTTCAGGAAAATTAAAATGACCTACCAGGTTACCCAGCTAAGATGGGCAGGCAGATTACAAAGCTCAAGTCCAGTGGGGATTTCCTCTACTCTGGTGAGTTCCATGGCTCTGACCTTAAACCCAAGGGCAGAGAATCATCCAGGCTAGGGGAGCTGGGGGGAGTGGGGGTGGGGGGCTCAGCATGGCCTAGATTATTTTTTAATTTTTTACTTACTACTGCTCACTGCCCCCCTCCTAGTCATCCCCTCCCACAATCCTCCCCCCCACCCCCAGAGCTTATTGAAAGAGCCCTGTTGTACGTAGCTGGTACCTATGCCTATTTCTCTGCAAAACCCAGAGGAGAGAACAGAGACAGACAGGCACTTTTGATTACCTAGAAGCCTGAAAAAGTGAGAGTTTCTCATCTGTAGTTCTCTGATTTCTGGTTCTTGGCTCTTCCCAAAATGTGGAAGTAGCATCCTCCCTGCACACCGACCCCCTGAACAGCACACTCAGGGTAGCCCATCATGACCTCCCACCAATATCTTAGCCCATCACCCTCCCTCCCTCCCTCTCTCTCTCTCTCTTTCCTCCCTCCCTCTCTCCTCTCTCCCTCTCTCCTCCCCCCCTCTCTCTCTTCGCCCCCTTCCCCCGCCTCAGCATGCCCCACTATAAGATGGGTGACAGGGTGGAATGATCTAGACAGACTCAGGTATACTAAGGTTTTAAGACAGTCTGAGAACAGGATTGCATGAGGACCTAGTCACATGGCGCAGTGGCAAAGGTGGCTCCATCCAAACACTTTCTCCCGTGTCAGCTGTAGGATGTTCTTCTGTGCTTCTCAGCTTCCTACTGCTGGGCTGTGAAAGGAAGGTGCTGCTGGTGGGTTGGAAAGGCTTGAAATTAATCACTATAGGAGCCAGCCCAGGACTGGACTGACTGGGAAAATAAAGTTTAAAAGTTTACATACCACTTCAGATGAGAGTTTCCATCCAGCATGCTTGCAGAAACCTTTGCCAAGCATGGGGTCGTGTTTGCAAATATCCTAGAAGATACATGTTAGGAAGCTAACAAGTTGCCTGGCATTGAAAAGATATTACACACAGTATCAGGTAGCTTTATATGCACCTACAACACTTGTTTATTTGTTTGTTTTCCTGATTGGTATACTTTGCTTTTGTTTCTTTTGTTTTGAGATGTGTTCATCTTATATAATGTCACAACCAGGCAATGGTATTAGCAACTCAGCCAAACCTAGAACAGTACTGCAGATTGTCCCACTTTGGGTTTGTGGGAGCTGGTTAATCCTGGGCGAGACCACTCTGGACCCTCAGGAGTAGACCATTCCTGTATTCTGCAGGAGCTCCTGGGCTTTAAGGGTGCTAGGCACACATTACACCATCTACTCGAGAAAATGTTTGGCGTGTGGCAAGTTTGTCCCTGAAATTGTTGTAGACTAATGCTGGAGGCTTGACTGTCAGATTGTTCCAGTGCAACAAAACAGGATGGCTGTGCTTCGGGCTGTCCCCCATGCCAGCTGTAGGATGTCCTTCTGTGCTTCTCAGCTTCCTACTGCTGGGCTGTGAAAGGAAAGCACTGCTGATGACATAGTAAAGGTTATGACAGGCATCCCATAGGGACAGGGAGAGGCATACACACTTCCTCGTGCACTGGGTATGCATCCAACACAGATGGGTTTCTAGGACCTGTCAAGAATGGTGCCGGGTGCTGGGATTGGGTTTTCTCTAGCATCTTGATCTTGAGCATCATGGCAAAGGAAAAAAAAAAACAACAAGAACAAAAGGTTTCAGGGGCCTTTGTTCAGATGGCTTCTTTGCATCGATTTCCATCTGTTTTTTTTTTTTTCCCATCTATAAGCTTTCCATCTATAAGCTCTCCTTGGAGGACCGGCTCTTTCAACAGGCTTCTGTCAGACATTCAGGTGGAAGTCTTTGCCCCGCTGGCACAGGTTCTTCACATTCCGTTCCTGTCTACATCTGTTTCTGGAGCCTATTTGTGCCAGGCATCCTGCTGTGACACATTTTAGTAACTTCAGCCCTCAACATCCCCAGGGGTAGACAATTCTCTCTCCATTTTGCAACTGACATTCGAGGTTTAGCTGGAGAGATAAGTAATTGGCCTAAGATATTAGAGCTCACTCGGGGTGCATAACTGGGTCTTCAGGGGGGTGGCACCTCCTTGCCAAGTGATGGCTTTCTCTGACACTGCCAGTTCTGCAGCCACAGCTTTTGTTCTAGAATCTCCTCCAGGGGTTCCTTGTCTTGTGCACCCTTGTCCACAATATACAGAATCCCTCCTTGTCCATAGTTTTGCCTTCAGAAGTTTCATTACCCTCGATTAGCTAGAGCCTGAAGATATTGAGTGGGGAATTCCAGTAAACTGCTGGATAAACCCATCTGGCATGCAGCAGCCATGAGTGTGCCAGGCACTGATAGGTCAGGGACAGATGGGTTCTGGTGCACAGCAGCACTTACATTCGTGCAGACAGGACTTCAGAACCGTGGACAGAGCCAACAGCTCACACCTTAACAGCAGAAGGGAAGACAGAACAATCATTTCAGCAGATTAAGCCAGATGAGAGAGGCAGACAGGAAGGTGAGCAAGCGCCACAAGAAAGGGAAGGTAGCTCAAAGGGCAAGCACTGCAGAGGAGGCCTGGCAACCTGTCCCTCGTCCCCCATCAGTTAATCTCTGCTGGCAACAAAACATTATTCTCAAATCTAAACCAATCAATCATTTCTTTACCACAGTTCTTTGCTTCAAAACAGCCAGACTTCCTTATTCCAGCCTCTGGGTAGCATGGCCAGGCCCTTGTTAACTCTGGTCTCATCTACTCCTGACTTCCTTCCTTCCTGGAAACACAGGTTTTCCTAATACTCCTTAAGATGCCCAGTGCACGGTTACCTCAGGACCTTAACAGCTGCCACTCTCATGCCTAAAACCCCCATCTCAACATGTATGCATGTCCTCCCTGCTTTTACCTTTCACCTCAGCTCTAAACTTAAATCTTACTTTCTCACAGATGATCCAGTGCCTCTCCCACAAGAACACACCCATCTACCTCCTCCGCTTTACACTATGTGCTTGCCAATTATCTACCATTCACATGGATGCACATCCCATGGAAAAAGAGTGTCTCCGTTAGGGCTTCAATTGCTGTGGTGAAACAGCGTGACCAAAAACAAATTCAGAAGGAGAGGGTTTATTTGACTTATCTTCCACATTATCAAAGGAAGTCACAACAGGAATCTGGAGTCAGGAGCTGATGCAGAGGCCATGAAAGGATGCTGCTCACTGGTTTTCTCATCATGGCTTGCTCAGCCTGCTTTCTTCTAGAACCCAGGACCACCAGCCCAGGGATGGCCCCACCCACCATGAGCTGGGCCCTCTCCCATCAATCACTCACTAAGAAAATATCTTAGAGATGGATCTTGTGGAGACATTTTCTCAGCTGAAACTCCCTCCTTTCAAGTGGCTCGAGCTTGTGTCAAGTTGACATAAAACTGGCCAGCACGAAGGGTGTTTTAATATTTTGTTTAATGGTTCTTCTCTAGTACCTAATGTGTTCCATCATGCCCAACACACATCAGGAACTCAGCTACATTTGCCAGATGAATGGGTGAAGCTGAAGGGGAGAACTATCTCATTCCTATAGAAACTAGTAACCAGGAGGTCCCTGACAGCCTTTTCTGGACCCTGGCTTGACAGGATAGAAGCCTAGCTACAGCAGCAAGCAGCATGTGAGCAAGAAATTGAAACAGGGAAACAACAGTATGTGATACCCGTAAAAGGAAACAAGGTTTTGTGATGCTTGTGTTAAGGATCCAGGAGACTTAAATATACTCTTGCCAAGAAAGAGCGAGCTGGGGCTGCAGAGATGGTGCAGTGGTTCAGAGCACTAACTGCTCTCCCAGTGTGACACAGTTTGGTTCCCAGAATCCACACGATGGCTAACAACCATCTGTTGTCACTTTAGTTCCAGGGGATCCAACACTTTTCCAGCCTCCACGGGCATTGTACACACGTGGTGCACAGATATACCTGCAAGTAAAACGTGCACACACATGAAATAAAAGTAAATAGTCAAATAACTTAAAAAGCAGTGAGCTGTGGAAGAGAATGGGGCAGAAGACACAGGTTGAGGGAGTACACTTGCTAACACAAAAGAGCTGTGTGTGGCTGATCAAATAAAGCAGATTAGCCTTACCCTGCGCAGCTCACCCTCGTAGTACAGGAAGATTGCATGTTCACAGGAAGCACAACCCAGAGGACCTCTTGTGAGTTTCTCCCCTTTCTCTGTCTAGGTTACCACACGGGAAATCTAGGATAGAAAATCCCTGCTGTCTGGACTGCAGGGAGAGGAAAGGAAAGACCTTCTTTGCAAAGTGCCTGGCACTTGGGGATCACTCAACAAAACCAGCCCTCTGGGGCTACAAGAGATGACTCAGCAGTTACGAACATTTACTGCTCTTTCAGAAGACCCGAGAGTTCAGTTTCCGATACTGAACTGTGAGGTGGCTCACAGTTACTTTTAACTCCAGATCCAGGGGATGTGATTCCAGTCTCTGTAGGCACCTGAGCACATGTACATTCTCTCTCTCTCTCTCTCTCTCTCTCTCTCTCTCTCTCTCTCTCTCTCGCTCTCTCTCTCTCTCTCTCTCTCGCTCTCTCTCTCTCGCTCGCTCTCTTGCTCTTGCTTTCTCTGTGTGTGTGCGTGTGCGTGTGCGTGCGTGTGTGTGTGTGTGTGTGTTATGTTTGTCTCGTGGTCTCTCTGTCTCTGCCACCAACCACCCTCACACACACACACACACACACACACACACACACACACACACACATACACTCATAAATAAAAACTTATTTTTAAATTCTGAGTCCTCCCCGCTAAGGTCTTATTTGTTCAGACAAGAAGAAAATGTGACAATGACTCCCTTAATGATATCAACCAACACCAGGCCGTGTGTTTCTTGATTGCAGCCAGCAAGTGGGACCTGCAGACAGGCTGTGATACACAAGCAGGACAAAAGATACTGACAGTCCCCAGCACCACACCTCAAGCTCACCTGCATGAGGAGTACCAGGTACCCACAACAACCCAACCAGGGTTGTCCTGAGTGGCTGGAGAATGTTTGGAGACCTTTATATATCATGATTGTCTGTTTTTATAACCCCCTGAATGCTCAGGACATCAGCATGGGGCCCAGATTCTAGCAGATAGAAAGAGGGTAGGCTTTGGGTTTGATTGTTGGGATTTTACCTCCCAGCTCTGCCTCTAAATCAGCTGGTCACCTCTGTGAAGTTACCTCTTTACCCTGAGCAAAGCTTATCTCATGCCCTCACTATACCCATGGAGAAACTGAGATTCTGTGAGATAAAATGATGGGCTCAGGCCAGGTGGCCCAGGCTATCAGTCAGTCTCAGCAGGAAGTAAAATCCATCTGAGCACATTGAGTAAAACATTTACTTGCAAAGGCATGAACAGGGCCAGGGATGCCACAGGAATGTGGAAGTACCTGAGAGCAGGTACTCAAAGGCACCCTTTTCCTGGAAGGAGTTTTCCAGCTCCCCCAAGTATGGGAAAAGACACGTGGAAATGGCCACCAACCCACAGCCACGGTTTTGGTTGATGGATCCCCTGGGGAGAAATGAGAAACTGAATACCTGGCCTTACCCACCTCCTTCTAGCACATCTCCATGGAATGAACCCAGCCAGAAGCCACGGGGTCCAGGAAGTTCATTAATACAAATAAATGTCACTACATACAGCTAACTCTTAAATGGCAAAATATGGGCTTTTACACACAAATTCCTTACTGGGTCTTAGAAAAAAAAGTATTATGGAATGCATGAGTGGATGGATGGGAGGAAGGATGCATGAACAAATAAATAAATGGTGGATGGCTGGATGGATAAGTGGATGGGTGTTTCATAAATGCTGGATGGTTAAATGGTAGGATGGATGGATAAATGATTGCTGGCTGGCTGAGTGGATGATGAATGGCTAGATGGTGGGATAGATGGATGGATGGTTGAGTTGATATATGGAAGGATGGATGGGTGGACAGATAGTAGGATAGATGGATGGATAGATGATAGATGGATGGTTGGATGGGTGGCTAGATGGTTAGGTGAGTGGATGGGTGGGTGGATGGATGGTTGAGTAGATGGATGGATGGATAGATGGATAGATGGTTGGTTGGATGGATAAATGGATGATGGACAGATGAACGGATGGATGGATGGATGCTGGATGTACATATGGATGAATAACTCTTGCAGACTTCATTTATGTGACTTTGATTAATCGCATCACCTGATTAGAAATATTAAGCTTCTTAGGTTTGTTTCTAAGCCATAAATGAATTCTAAGACTAAAAGCTTCCTTCCTAGGGTCTAAGTCCCCATAGGAGTTACCTGTCGCTCTCTGGCCTCTGGCTCATTTTTTCTGCTGCTGTTAGAGTTGTTCCTCCCCTCAAAATGCCAGCCCCAAGCCAGGCCAGCATGTATGCTGCTACAAACAAAAGTGAAGAAAGGGTTGAGGTCAGAGGAGCCAGTCCTGCTCCCTCCCCAGGGGCTGGAGTGCAAGTCGAGGCAATGTGCTTCTCTGCCAGCCCAGGGAGCTATGGAGGCTGACAGGGAGGGAAAGTGGAAAGGCAGGATGTTCGCTATAATTATTTTCATTGATTTGTCTACTCAGATCCCAAGTGCTGCGGAGCCGTTGTGACATTTAATAAAAATAATTCAAGGTAAAAATACCTCTTCCTCTCTGCTCCCTCCTCCCCCTTCATTAACACCACCTCGGCTTTCTGCCTCCTTGTCTGTTGGGTGCCCAGGGCCAACTACAGAAAGAGGTAAGGAAAGGTGGAGTCGGACCACGGAAGAGAACGCCTGAGAACTGAGGTGTGGAGACCCATCATCGCCAGGACTGTTCTCGTCTTCAGCTCTCTGAGTGTCGGCTGCCCACCCCCAAAACTCTGAGATAGACTAAGCTAAACGTATGAAAGGTTGTATCTGAAGCTAAGACTCCCGGAGGCAAAGGAGCATGCTTTCCCAGCAGTCTCTGGCATCCTGCTTCTGCCTAATGACCTCACTGCTGATCTCCCCCCACTTTGACAGCGGAGAGCCCTCCCATATACCAATTCTTGATCATTTCCAACCCTGTGTAGGCTCTTCCTTCCCCTTCTGTGTCTGCTTTACAACACGAAACAAGCAATATTCAAGTCATGATAGAGACAGGATAAACTGAGATACTAAAGTGGCAGCCTTTGTCACCTTGTCTAGCCCACCGAGATTCATTACCTTGAGTTCTAACAGCACTCTGTCGTTTACTGAAGAAACTGATGGATAAAGAGATCAACCCTGGACACACAGTCAGGAAATGGCAGAGATGGACTCTGCCACGCTCTATAGGGAGTCAAAAGTCCCAATTCTCCCCTAAGAGTCCTGTTACCTCTCCATAATGTGTCTACAGTGTATCCTATGCCCCTGTCGCCTGCCTTCCAGGTAGAAGATCTCCTGGTAGGGATCCAGTCTGACTCAGCAGAGTTCAGGAAGCAGGAGAGGAAACCGGATCCTGAGCCCCCTTGGCTTAGAGAGTCCTAAGAGCATAAGGAGCCATTCCAGTCTGTCAGGACAGATGTAATCAGGGTGACCTCGCCTTTTTCACAGATTCATTAAAGTCTGTGTTCTGGGGTAAATGATTGCTTTCCTCTCGTCCTGCTGAAGAAAAAAAAAAATCAATTGCCTCCTTGTAGATTTAGAATGGGACAGTTGGCAATTAGAAAACACTTCCCTCAGGCAGGCAGGGGCGGGGCGGGGGAGAGGCTGGGGATGGCTCAGGATGTTTCCCACGTGTTCTTTCAGTGGTGTCCTGTCACTGACATCCTGGCGAGGTCTCCTGGCTCATCAAAGACTGGAACAGTCCTGGTTGGGTCCGGAGACACAGCTGGGGACCTCCCTGTGTCCCTGGGGTTCTAAGTTCCACCTCTGCTTGCTGTTGGGACCTCCTTGAAGCTTCCACTTCTTCCCTTCCCCCATGCATCCCTGCCTGACGACTAATGGATTTTTCTCTGTGCGGAGAGATTTACTAAACAACTGAACTAGGACGCATTAAGTCTGTGGGTTTGGAGGTTTGTTTTAGAGCAATTCTCGCCCAGAGAACTGGCCACTGAAATTAAGATGCATTCTTCTCAGCAAATATTGATTTCAACTCGAAGCAAATCCGAGAAGCTGCTCGCTGGATTTAAATTCTGGCAGCTGCAGTGTGGACTGAAGGAGGGGGTCACCAAGGTGCTCCCCACTAGAGAGGCCCAGAAAACAAGGCAATGGAGAAAACACAGTCAAAGCAGCGCTAGAAAGTATCATAAGGGCAACCAAACAGAAACTCATTTGGAGACTCACGGGGCTATTACCAAATAGGAAAACTGACCATTGCCCTATATACTATTTCCACACCAGGTACACGTGCTCCTGATGAGATTACATTTTCACAGTCATAACCTTGATCTTGGGTTTCTCTCCAAACTCGACCCTGAGATGCCCTCCCTCCTAGAAGTTTGGCTTAACCAAAGCTGTCTTCTCTCTGTTTCCTCCAGGGTGGCAAGCCACTAGGACAGCCACATGTATCTTCCCTCTCTCAAATGTTCCTGCCTTGCTTTTCTCTCTCAAACCCTCTCAGGGACCAGGACCACATGTTGCACAGTGCCTGAGGCCTACAGTAACAAGCTCTTGGGATGTTGAAAGATCAAGTTAGTTGGTAGAAGTTCTTGGTCTAATTCACCAGCCCTCTAGTTGTGAGATGTGAGCAAAGCACAACCTCTCTGCACTCCCGTTGGCTCCTTTTTAAGAAGCAGAAAATGGGATTGGAGTAGACAGCCTGGAAGAATTTTCTCAGTTACTAAATTTGGAATACAGCTGCTGCGGTTCTTAGTTCTAGATAACAGGCGTCCACCCCCAGCTTTCCAGCACATAGTCAAGATTCTCAAAAGAGCAATGTTAAATCAGCACTCAGGCCTTGGATCCCCAGAGAAGGCAGCAGAATGCCTGGGACACACAACAGTCTGACACAAATAGAAGAGGCAACATCTTTGATATAAAGGCATTTGGACACATCATCAACACAGACACAGGGGTGATCAGTAAGCACAAAGGTGTTCCCCATTCTTCATCAGCTGCTATGACATGCCTAGCATAGCGTAAAAGATTTTTCTGAATAGTGTATGAAGTGCTGGTGAGGACTAGTGGCAAGAATGTGGTCTCCACAAAGCCAATTTGATAGTCTCTTACAAGGTTACAATGTTTATCATGTGATCCAAAAGGCTCTATATCATAGGCTTCCATTTCTGAGACATTCTGGATGAAGGAATACCAGATGGATGGAAAGGCTACTGGGAATTGCCAGTGGGAGGAAGTTGGAAAGGATATACTTCATTATAATAGCTCAAAGGATACTCTGGGGAGTGGTAGTCATACTGTGTACCATGATTCACAGAACTACACATAAAAAGTCAATGCTCTTTCTGAGGATAAGCCTAGAAATAGGATTTTTAAAATGAAAGCAAAAAAAAGTGGGGTAAGAGAGGAGACATCAGTGGCCATTTTGATGTTAAAATGACATTATCAAATCAAAATTGCAGCCTGGTGAGGTCGTTCCTCTCAGGCCTTCTCTTCCCTCTGACCTCACACCTTCAAAGTCTTTGGGATAGGGATGTGAAGGGTCTCAGGGATGACTTTTCAATGCTTTCAGCTTCCACCTAGCGCTCTGTTTAGCAGACGTCTCTGTGGCAATGGAGCACAGGAGCACCGCCATGCTGGGACATCCTGAAGAGTCACTGCCCACAGGGCCCTGTGCATATAGAATGGACCACTAATTGTGGAGGTCACAGGGCCTCTGGCTGTCTTCTGCTTTGTGATGCTAGAATTCCATAGCAGAGAAACAAATAGCAATTTGGCAGATCTCAGGCAGTTCCAGATCCTGCAGAGAAAGATGACATCTTTTTGAAAATGCTATGGCAGAGAGGGGACGAGCATGGGATAGCCTGTGGCTCACAGCTTTGGTGGCCAATGGTAGCTTGATGGGTCCACCCATCTTCCCATTTACTTGCTGTGAGATCCTGGACAGTGTCAGCTATGGAAGGCAGCAGCCCTGCCCTGACGTCTTTGTCTGTACAGCTGGAGAAAGTGGCATCATTGAGGCTGTGGCGTTAAGAGCCACCATTCACTCAGCTCATATGTACTGATCACTGTGTGCCTGTCACTGTCTTGAGAGCTTGGGATACAGATAAAGGTGGCATTGTCATGCGTTCACGTCGCAGAAAGTGGAGGCAGATGATAATGAAGAGACTGCATAGTAGCAGTTGGTGGAAATGCTGAGGAGGAAGGGGCTACACTGAGGGGATGGAGGGAAGGGCTCCATAGAGAGTGACGACAGACAGACAGCTCATCAGGGAAGTGGCGTCTGAATAGACATGGAAAGAAGCAGACTGAAAGGGAGCCATCCAGGCAGAGATTCTGAAAGAATGCCTGACAGAGTGAAGGACTAGCTCCCCCAAAACATGGCTAATGTAGAGGTGCCATCTAGTAAGGGGCTTGTGGACCACTGAGTTTTATCTGTCAGTCACAGTATGGCAGAAGGCCATTGAAGGTCTCTGAGAGTGACACAATCCAACTCAGATTTCCAAAGGATTCCTCTCAAGGTGTGTAAGAGCCAACCACAACAGGAGGCAAATTCCATGCTGGGAAGCCCTGTCAGCAAGTCACTGTGTAGAAGAGAGCTGACTGGGTCTTAAGTGAACAGAGCTATGCATGCCTGCTTGGAACAGCCTGGCACACAGAAAAAGCTCAGTTACCCATCCCTGTCGTAGCCAGCACCATCAGCCAAGGTATGAGGTCAGGGGAGCCTGCATTAGTCTTGACACAGCAGGAACAAATATCAGGCCCATTAAGAAACCTGGAAGCTATGAACACACACACACACACACACACACACACACACACACACACACACACACAGAGAGAGAGAGAGAGAGGAGAGAGAGAGAGGAGAGACTTGAGAAACTGACAGCTTTCTTTCCCCATTTTCTTCATGTGTATATACATATTTACATGTGTGTGGACCTGTATTGGGTGTGGGTACAGATGCATATTCACATGGGTATGCATGTATGCGGAGGTGCAAGGTTAATATCACAAAGCATTCATGATTCCTTCTGCCTACTTATTGAGGTAGGCTCTCTCATTCAACCCCAGAGCTCACCTATAACTCCAGTCTTGCTAGTCAGTTGGCTTTGGAGATCCCCTGTCTCTGCTTTTTGAGGCTGGAATTGCAGGTGGGCTGCCTTGCCCATCCAGCATTTCCCTGTTTTCCAGGGATTCCAGTTACTGTCCTCATGCTTCATAGAACTTTATCTTTTGAGCCATCCCCCCAATCCAACAGAGCTTTTTGGCCCATGTATTCATTTGGATAAAGAATTAAATGGGAGAGTTCTGGGTACAGTAGTGCCCCTGGCAAAGAAAAGGTGAAGCCAGCTGTTGCTCTGTGTAACATCTTATTTTGAGCTCAAAATGTGTTGGAAAAAAGTTCTGTTAGCGTCACTCCTCACACATCTTGGACAAGACTGCGACACACGGGTGGTCCCTCGGCCCCCTGTTGAGCCTTCCCAAGTGACAGATTAGTTCCCAGACTCGGCGGGAACTTCGACCCCACATTCTGAGAACCTGTACATCTTTGGATCTCCCAGATGCAGACTCAACCAGCTCAGAAATCACAGTGTCTTCGGCCCCTTTATTAACAAAAATGAGATTCCATCTCAATTGTCACCCACAAGAAAACAGTGATTCATGATGAGGTGTCACCTCTCGAGTCCACTGCTTTTTGCAGATGCGGTAATGGTGTGCTCTTATGTGGTCAATTTTTCCAAATTTATCTCAGGGAAAAACACAAATCTATGCCAAGCAATTTGACCTTCTGGAAATGTTCAGGCCTTTCTGTCCTAATAGAAAGTCCATCAGAGCTGTCTCTATCGCAGCCTCTGAAACACCTTGTGTGACAGGGAGAAAATAAGGCAAGAATCCTTGGAGAAAAGGCACTTGCCTTCACTTTCTTGTTCCTCCTGTGTGTGTGTGTGTGTGTGTGTGTGTGTGTGTGTGTACTAGAGATTAAACCTCGAGCCCTGTACAGGTTAGGCAGGTACTCCAGCTAAACCACAACTTCAAGCTTCTTCTTACCCTTTGATAAAGTATCTCAAGTAAACTGACCACTGGCCTTGAATTGACTATAGCCCAGGCAGACCTTTAACTTGTGATCCTCCTGCCTCAGCCTCAAAAGCAGCTGGGATTATAGGCCTGAACCACCAGACTTAGTCGGGGGTGGGGGGGAACTCATTTTAAAATCAAAGATAATAAACTATTTCTGAGTTGGTTTCAAATGACAAGACAGATGATTGAACTGGTTCCCACTGGTCGGGGACAGTATTGTTTCAGCATCAATAAAGATGCCAAAATTGTACCGAGCTCACACCAAATTGTTTAAATCCACAAATTCACTAGAACACACAAAGACTAAAATAAACCTTAGTGGTGGTCTCTGGGGGAGCTTAAAACCAACACATTATTTTGAGAAATGGCAAAAAAAAAAATAGAGTGAACCAAACATTTATCTTGCTGTCCTTGTGTAACCAAATGCTTGCATTTGGGGAAAGGGTGCTGAGATCAGATTGAACCTACTACCTCATGTATGCTAGGTAACTGCCCTAACAGAGGTCTATCCCAGACCTCTGCTGCTTTTTTATTTTTATAACAGGATCTTGCTAAGTTGCTGAGGCTAGCCTTAAACTCCTGCCTATCTCCCAAGTATCTGGGGTTGTAGGCCTATTCCACAAGACCCAGAGGTGATACTTCAAGAGAAGAAATGTGTGCAGATGTATTACATCACTAATGAATGGGAAAAATGATGATGGTGGTGATGGAGATGATGATGTTGGTGATGATGGTGACAGTGATGTTGGTCATCATCAGCATCTTTAATATGTTTTTAATATTTAATATTTAATACTATTTATTATATTTAATACTATTTATAGAATAGTCAATGGTAAACTAGACGGTGGATCTTTGCTGTATCATTTTATGACAGCTAATGAATTAGAAGCTCAAGAAAAGACAAACATTCATCAATAACCCTTAAGGGAGAACATAGGCCACCATGTAGTGGCCTTGGGGAGAGTAAATCAAGCCCTAATCTGATCACACTTTCATATTGATTTTTCTTCTTCTTTACAGAAAATTTAGAGACATAAAAACACACGATAAAGGACCACAGCATTCAGCAAGATAAGACTGTAGGGAATATCTACAAGCCTGAGAAACTATAAAGAAGACATAAGGGATACACTGGTCAGCCAGGCTGGAAAGACCATGTGGTTTCTGACTGTAACAAGCAAAAGAAAGAAGGAAAAGTCTATGAGACCTTCAACGGCATTTCAGTATGAGTTAGCTCTTTGATGAAACCAAGGAATTACTCTCTGTGTTTTGGTATATGTAACCTGCTGCTGCATTAAAAGCCACCCCCCAAAATTGATAGTTTAAATGAACAACTGTTTTTACTGTTTTGTTCTTTGGTGATCCTGTGAGTCACATATTTAAGCAGACCTCAGCTGAGCTGACTCATGTCTATCCTACAGTCTGATCTCGCACAGAGATATGGAGCCTCAACGCTGGTGGCTCTGTCATCTAAAGATTTATTTTTACTATTTTTGATATGTGTGCATGCGTGTGTGTGCTCTTGCGTGTGCATCTGCGTGTGCGTGCATGTGCGCATGCGTGAGCATGTGCGAGCATGCCCACATGCAGAGGCTGGAAGAGGCTGTTGGATCCCCTGCAGCTGAAGTTACAGGTGATTATGAATCACCTGACCTGCTGCTGGGAACTGAACTACAGTCCTCTGTAATAGCTGCCAATGCTCCTAACTACGGAAGCATTTATCATCTATCATTTATCTAACACCATCACCTATATTTTGCCTATCGTCTAAGGTCTCTATCATCTATCTACCTATCGTTTGTTGTCAATTATTTATCTCATTGTCATCTGTCATTTACCAGTTTGTCACCTATCTACCTGATCACCTTTCCATGTCTGTCATCTATCCCTCTGTATACTCATCTACCCACTTATGCTTTCCTACCTCTGGACTCTTCCTCCCAGGGAGGCTAGGCTGTCCTCCTTTGCAACCATCACAATGGACAGTTCAACATCCCCAACGAGCAGCAAAACCAAGAAGGCAGTGAAAACCAAGAACCTCAGTGAGGACAGAGTGCCTCTGCCTTGAACTGTATTCTTATTGTCTCATTGGTCAAAGGAATTCACCTTGTCAATCAAGCTCAAACGAGTGCCAGAGGGAACTTCTCAAGGTGTGAGACCAAGAGTCTGGCTCCTCGGAAGTCATTACCGGAACGACCTGCTCCAGTGAGATGCCAGCAGCAGACGAGATATATCTTTAAAGGAGTCTTATCATCTAGAAATGCATATTAACATATTTCCATATAAAATGATACGCTTGAAAGCAATCAGGGGAGGGAAGGCAGGCAGGAAGGAGTGGGTGGATAGAGAGATGGAACAGGGGTGGCCAGGAATTTATTGGGGCTGATTTATGAGCATGTGATGGAGTGTTTGAATCCCTTTTGCTACCTTCATTTATATTTGAAATCTCTGATGATAAAGAATTGTTCCTTTGGACCACTGATCCATGTCCCACCAACACCAGGAGAACCCAAAGGAGACAGCCTCAACATCCCTGTTGTCTACAGCATGGGCTCCTGCTTCCTAAGGTTATGAGAATGACTTGAGAAATGGGGAACTTTCCTAGGCACCCCACGTCCTTTCCCTCTCTGGGACGCAATACCTAACTGAAGATTTTGTATAAACAGTGCAGCAGGGTGGATAACTGAAGCCCTTGGAGCCCCAGGGGTGGTGTTCAGCCATTAGCATGCATTCTTGCCCAAGTTATTTTGAGGTTTATAACATGGGCCGGTTTGAGAAGGTAAATTTCAGAACACTGTGATGATGAACTGAAAGTGAGGCACATCTGGATCCAGATGTTTGAAGGCTGTTCTCAGGAAGTTGCCATCAGGATCTCTATCCATCTCTTAACTGACTTTCCTACCAATGACTATCATTCCCAGGTACTTCCCTACTGGCAACAACAGGACCATATCGTACCACTTTGGCAGGGAGCATCTCAGGTTTGGGCACCCAGAACCAGAACCAGCCTGGCACCATGTGCATTCTGAGAGAGAGAGAGAGAGAGAGAGAGAGAGAGAGAGAGAGAGAGAGAGAGAGAGAGAGAGATTGCTCTAATAGGCTGGTGTGATCCGTGGCCTGGCCCTGTGCCTAGAAAGAGTACAGACCTAACCAGGCACACAGATGGAACAACAGGGAAGGTGGTCCCTCAAAGGAGGGAGGGAGATGGCATGTGTACAGACTTAGCAATGCAATAGATACTCTCTAGGCATCAACTATCACTCATTCACTCAATGAACATTTGTGTATGTGGTCCAGTCCAGGCACTGGGAATGCAGTATGGAACAAAGCAAAAAGCCCTAGAGCTTGTATTTCAGAGGCGATGACAAAAACACAGATGTTGACAAGTTTATGTTGAAATTACAGATGGTGTTTTTCCACAAACCAGATCACCAGGGTACTGCGAGAGAGGATGCAGGGAGAAGTGTCCTGAAATGGAAGAGTTCCAGGAGGAGTTGGAAGACTGTACAAAGGGAACTAGGTCTTTGGGAATGACATATAGGTTGGAATTCAAGTGAGAGACATGGCCACACAGCCAGGAGAAGGGAAAGATTCCAGTCCATCTTGGGGAGAGTGTGGCTCAGTCTGATGTAACATGGGACAGTGGCAGCCAGTAAATTGGGCTCATCTGTTGGAGGCAGTGGATAAGGTCTTAACAACCACATGGCCTGCTCTAGGAAAACTGATCTGGGGGGAGGCTTGTGACAAAATGAGCAAGAAGGACCAACACTGTGGAGACAACCTGCCAGTAGGGACCAGGGAACTGTGCTTTGAATAGATTCTTCACCTCTTCTCTGCACCCCAGCAGCACACCCATCTTTATGAAACAAGACAGAGGGCCAAGGAGAAGACACAGAAAAGTGAGGCGTGATCTTTGACCTCTCTCTGTTTGCTCTTTGCGACTTCAACAAAAGAACCTCTCACTTCCACTCTGCATTAGAAAGATCTTCAGATATAATCTTGCAGGGCACTAAGGTTCAGACAGGGCAAGTGACTTATACCAAGTCACATAGAAGAATTGAGGCTAGGAGGCTAGAGCTCTCTCTCTCTCTCTCTCTCTCTCTCTCTCTCTCTCCTCTCTCTCTCTCTCTCTCTGTCTATCTCTGTACAGATGTTCCCAGCTTCTTCCACTGACCGGCTTTGTGTCTGCCCCTGGACCTCTAGAGTGAGTCTAGCCCCTTCTGAATATGTGGAGACAATGAAGAGACTCCTCAGCTCTTCCCACCTCAGGTCTAGGTCCTTCGACTCTGCCACCTCCAGTGTTTCCAAGTCCATCAGCAGAGCTTGTTGGAACAGGTCAGCAGTACCCCAAGTCATTAAAGGGGGATCCCACCTGCAAACTCCAGGCCTGTGTGCTCTTGGCTTGAAACCCATCAGTTGACAGTGTGATTTCTGACGAGGGTACTCCTTAGCTGCAGTATCTGCAGCAAGGGGCACTCCTCCTCAGCTGTGATGCTGGCAGCAAGCAGGGGAGTCTGGAGCATGGGCAGAAGGAAGTGACTGCCTGGGCAGAAGGAGAGCCTGGGTGTGTCTAAAGTGCCTTTCTCCTGACCCCTGACTACTATAACTATCCTCACTCTCTTCTCTCCTGAAAATCTGATGGCTATGACAGGTGTTTAGAGAAGTGGTGAGTGGACAAAGGACTTTCAAGACATCGGGAAGCCCTAGGAGAGGATCACAGGACTGGTGACAATTCTGCCTCCCACCTCCTGCAATGAGGTACCAACAGGGTCACAGATATCTTTCTTAGTGGTGGTAACAATTATTGATTGCTGAACGTCCCCAGAGCTTCACCAAAACTGTCAGTCACCACAAGCTGTTCCTTACAGGGATGTGGGGCTACTGTTCTATGAGGTTGTTTTGTTATTGTTTTGAGACAGAGTCTAGCTATATAGCCAAGGCCAGCCTTGAACTAATTGTACAGGCTGGCCCTGACCCTATGATCCTGCTTCTAGCTTTCCAACTGCTGGAATTACAGGCATGTATTACCAAACATGGCTCTTTGCCCTTGTTCACCAATGGTTAGGACAGAATTTGTAGCTGTGTCTTTGAGTTAGGGAATAATTCTAAGGGATCCCCCCCCCCATCCCTCTTGGACCCTACTCCAGAGAAGGAAGAAGCAGTCAAGGCCTGGATGTCAAATAACATGCAAAACACTGAATGTGAGACAAACAGAAAGATTCAGTTTAGGTATATTCAAATCTTGTGTGGAATGTACCTGTGCTAAACTATCCTGGCTTCCCTTTGTTTATACCTGACTAATCTAAGCCAGAGCCAGGTGGAATGGGGAGAAGTGTTGAGGCCCTGCCCCCCAGGGTCATTATATGCTTCCTGCCATGAGGCTAGAGAAAAGCTATGAGAGCGTTTCCTCAGAGCAAAGTCAGGGTGGGCAGGTGGGGGGTAAGGGAGAGACAGAACAAAACGGAATTAGATAGAGGGACCTGATCTTTCTAAGAGGTCACTTGTCCCCGAAGCACAGGGATGGTGGGGTGGATGGTGGCGCCAGATCACTAAGTTAAGGCCAGGGGCACCTGTGTTCTGGCTCACAGACAGCAATGTGGAGCCATAAAGCCTCTTAGAGGTAAATTATCTCCCTTCCAGTCAGCAGCACCCCAGCAGAGAGAGCCAGCGGGAGCCGATTACCCTGACACTCAGGGACTGTTTTTAAGCTTCTCTCTTGCAGGCTGTCTTAAAAACTCATCCCTGCCCCCCAATTCTGTGGTCTCCAAGCATCTGCTCAGGACTCCCAAGCACCCGTGCTAATCCTGCTAATCGCCTGATGTTTAGACCATCTGGGGATCTGAGAGCAACAGCTCCAGCTTTGTCTTCTTGTTTCTCCTAAGATCTGCCATCTTCAGAATCTTCACATCCTACCCTGAACCCAAATGCCATCATTCACCCAGACCTCTGTGACCTGGGTCTCATCACCACACAGACTGCCCTACATACACCGGAGAGAGACTGAGGTCAGCACCGTCGAACATGTCTTCAAAAGCAAATGCCTCTGGAGCCTTAGCCTGCAACTCTCTACCCTCATTACTTCAGAGCTTGAGAGACCTCTGGGTAAGGGACCAGCTTGTCTTCTAGGTAAGGGACCCCCTGGAGAATGGTCAGCTCTCTCAGTACATAGGAAGAGTAATAAGAGCCGATAATTCCTGTATCCTGGAGCGGTCTGGGGACAGGAGAGTGGGGAAAGGGAAAGCTGAGAGGACTAAAGCCACTGTGTGCCTTTGGAGGACAGCACACAAGACTACTTCATAGCAGAAATGAACCTATTCTCCCCTTTGCGGCAAAAGCAGGAGCTGATGTCTTCCAGCCACCAGCCCTGTGTCTGCCCCTTCAGGAGCATGCCCTGGTCCATTGCAGAATTGCCAGCTGCTCCTGAGTCCAGCTCCCTCAGCTCTGCCCAATGGCTCTGGGTCAGACTCTGTACCCATCACCTCCATATCTGAGTCCATTAGCAGAGCAGGACAGGGTTAGACTCAAGGTCCATGGAGCAGCCTCTGACCCCATTTCCCTGAGCCACCCAGTTTACCTCATCTGACAGAACCCTCTGGATCATGAGCCCAAATAGATCATCCCTGTACAAGTGCTTGTCTTGAATAATTTATCACCGCAATAGGAAGTCTAGCTGTCACACTTGCGGGGCACCTCGCACAGGGGTCGGGATGTACTCCTCCTGAGCAAAGCTTTGCTTCCGTTCTCATTGTGGTTCCTAATAGTTACGTGGCCACCCGGCCTGAGTTTACTGATTTGTTTGTTTTGTTGCTTTGTTTTGTTTTGTTATGTTTTTCAAGACAGAGTTTCTCTGTGTAGCCCTGGCTATCCTAATACTCACTCTATAGACCATAAAGTACTCTGACCTTGAACTCAGAAAGCTGTCTGCCTCTGTCTCCCAGTGCTGGTATTAAAGATGTGTGTCACCGCCACCCAATTTTATGAATTTCTAGCTTATCACACTGAATCCCTACCAACAAACCAGTCCCAAAAGAGAGAATTCCCCAGAAGTCAGCTGCTGGTAGGCTCTGCAGCAGGAGGAGACCACAGAGCTCTCAAGGTGCCATGGCAAGCATTCTTATCCCTTTCCCTTCTGCTCTTGGCCCTGCATCCCCCTCTAACCCCACTCAGTGTCACCCCTCAGCTGCTAGCACTATCACATAGCTGTGTGCCTGTGTGATTTAATCTTCCTCTTAACTCCATACATGATCTCCACCAAGGAATAGAGCACAGCAGAGTCCTCAGCTGCCCTGAGCTCCAGTCTTAGAGTGTGAGCAAGAAGAACATGAGATAACAGATGGGGAAACTGAGGCCCAGAGAATAGTAAGAGCCACTGTTTGTTAGCCATTCCCCAGAATTCCTCGAATCCTAGGAAGTAGATGTTATGTTTGCCTTGCTTTAAAGAAGAGAGAGAGGCTCAGAGACTTGGTTGACTGGTTCCAGGCCATGCAGCTAATGGAAATCACAATGAAAATGGAAACTAAGTTTGCTCAAAAATACACCTCCACCCTTGTGTAGTGCCCAGCGAGTGGGACAATAGTACTTTATGTCACAATGATAGACATCTGAGAGAATGGCCACTTCAGAGGGAAATTGTCTATCTGAGCTCATGGTTTTAGAGGGTTCTATACACAATAGTGGCACAAGAACATGGTACAGCAAGATCATGAGGGGCTGGAAAAGGAGGAGCAAAAAAAGAGGAGTCAAAGTCTGTCAACTCTACACAGTCGTCATATTAGCCTTTGAGCAAGCTTCTGGGCACCCATGAGAGGTGAGGAGCAGAAGGGCAGGAAGGTAGCTTCCCTCAGGGACTCTCAGTTTGGGAAACAAGGGAATGGAACAAGGCATGTGGAAGTACTAAGAACTCACCCCAGTGTCCAGCACCAAGCACAGACCAGACACCAGTTTTATTTCCTGAGCCCAGGACCTCATGAACTATTAAAAAACAAAACAAGACAAAATAAAAACAAAACCCTCAGATTCTAAAGTGAGAGCTATAGGCTCAAAGTCAAGAGCCTGGGACTTTACTGTTTGTAATTTGGGGCAAGCTATCTGTGATGGTTTGTATATGCTTGGCCCAAGGAGTGACACTATTAGAAGGTGTGGCCCTGTTGAGTAGGTGTGTCACTGTGGGTGTCACTCATACTAGCAGCCTGGAAGCCAGTATTCTGCTAGCAGCCTTCAGATGAAGATGTAGAACTCTCAGCTTTTCCTGAACCATGCCTGCATGAGTGCTGCCATGATCCTGCCTTGGTGATGATGAACTGAACCTCTGATCCTGTAAGCCAGCCTCAATTAAGGCTTGTTGTCCTTTCATAAGAGTTGCCTTGATCATGGTGTCTGTTCACAGCAGTAAAACCCTAACTAAAACATCACTTGACCTTTCTTGGCTGACATCAGCTGGGAAGACGGTTGTAAGGACACGGTGAAGATGAGATCAAGGGAGGGGAAGGACTGAACTTGGAATAGGGATGGCAGGGGTGGAGAGCCTTGCTGCTTCTTCCTCTGCGATTGATGCCAACACTTGCCAGCACCAACCCACTGTCAAATGACCCAGTTGGGGCAGATTACCAAGTCTCAAGTGTCCAGATACAGAGAGGAAGCAAAAGGTCTGTTTTCCAATTCCTCACCAGGCAGAGTCTGGAGTGTGGGGTTTATTTCTAGCCCCACAGTTTTGAGAAGAGTGGTTACCCATCCAAGTACATCTACAAAGGTGGCTCAATGTAGCCCAGAGACTGGAATTAATCCCCTAAGACCAAGATGAAGATGCTGCAGGTGCTTCTGCTGCAGAAGAGATGTCTTAAAGTTTATGAACTCCCTCCTTGCTCAGGCTCAGGCTCCCCCTATTGTCCCTGCCTGTCTTTGTGTGTTCTGAGTCCTGCCTCTTGGGCCCATCTGCCTCTCATCCAAGCTTCTTGCACTAGACAACACTGCTTTGAGATTATCATGAAGATACACCAAGGGTGCACCTAATATTCAAGGACCTGAACACCTTTAGCTGGTCATGGGGCTTTCCTGCAGTGCAGACTCTATAAGGGGGAATGAGCCCCTACAAGCAGACTTTAGAGCACACTCTGCTGCTGGCCAGACAAGAGGCAGGATGGCTTTCCAAAGCTCTACCCTGCTTCTGAGGCTTTCACTGCCAAGCCCCCTCCTGTCTCCATCTCCACACACAAATGGACTCTTCCAGTGGCCCTTGTTCCCTACATACCCCATGTTGTTCCAGTGGAATATCCCCATCCTCACAGTCATGTGGCTACCAGCAGCTCTCCCCAGGCGTGGCCATTTCTGAATCTGAATCTGTTGCCTGAACACCCCTGCATAGGGTCACACTGTTTAGCAGGGCTGGGTGTGCCCAAACTCTGCATCTCTGACAGGCTTCCAGGGATGAAGGAGCTGTTGTGCACTTACAAGGCCAAGTTTGCAAGTCTTTACTTGGTATTTAGCAAACCGCCTTAGCTCCAGGTGGGGCATGGGATGCAGCCACAAGGACTCAGGGGATTCCTGTTGCTTGATGCTTTTCTTTCCCAGCAGGCTTCCCAAAGGTACTCTCCTGTATTATTAGGAGAAAAATCCCACAACCCTTTCCTATAAAGATTTGCTCACAAAGATCCCTGAAGAAGGTCTGGCAGACACCTCTTACCAATAGCTTTAAGAATAAAAGACACAAGACAGTGTAACCAAAAGGATAGTCCATTAGGGTGGAGAGGTAGAAAGGCAAGACTGCCCCCATTTATTGTATCAAGTGCAAGTTGAGGGCAAAGTCAACCTCTAGGGTCTGCACTGCCCACCCACCCCCACCCCCGCTCACTCTTGAGTTCTGGTGTTCCCATTCTCGGTTCCTCGGTTCCTAAATGTTCCCCGCCTCTGGGAAACTTATAAAAAAGGTCCTGAACGGAGTCCTGCCTCTGGATACAGCCACCACTGTGACCCCTCTGGGAGTCCAGGACATTCCTGGTGACCAGATGGTATCTGGGAATTTTCTCTGAAGTATAGCAATCAGTTAGTGGGAGCCAGGGACAGAGGGCCTGGGGGCATGGAAGGGGGAGGACCTGGGGTTGAAGAACTGAAGTGCCCACAGAGAAGCACTCCACTTGCCAGCTAAATAGAGTCACTTTATCAGGTAACAAGGTGCAGAGTGCCATAAAATTAAAGTAATTTACTATAGCTGCCATTCTGCTCTGTTTGGATTATGCTTAAGCCACAGCCTGGAGGGAGAGAAGTCATGAGCACTAGTGAGCATACAGGGGCAGAGGGGGCGTGTGGTTGGTATGTGTCCACCCCTGAACAACCATCCTGCTTCCATGAAAATGAAACGGGCCCTGGTGGGCTACCCCAGTGACCAGAGAGCCAGGGCAGTGGCTTTCTCTGTTGGGTAAAGCTGGACACAGTTTAGCCTGAAAAGGAGGATCTACCCAGGCCAGGGCAGAAGGCTCTGTCTCAGCTCACCACCACCAACCCCCCCCACACACACACACACTCTTTCCATAGAGACAGATCTCGAAGTCAAAGCTTGACCCAAAAACCACAATCAAAGTAAGAAGAGCCGATGAGATGAGGGTTCAAATCCTTCCTAGTCTTACCAGAGAACGAGGGGCAAGTTGCATTAACCTTCTAAAGCTTGTTCTTTTGGGTTCATCTGTTTAATGGGGAATAATTCCTCTTAATGAATGGCATTGTTTGCATTACGGGATATTATGTCTGGTATCTGCCCTCCTAGAAGCCCAGCAGTAGCACCAAGTCCAAGTTACAGTGATAAGCTTTGATTGCCAACTTGCCACAACCTAGAATCACCTAGAAAGAGACTCAGTGAGGAAACTATCCCTGGGTTGGTCTTGTGAGCATGCCTGTGGAAGACTGTCTTAATTACATTAATTGATATGGAAAGATACAGTCCACTGTGGGAGACACCATTTCCTAGGAAAGGGGTTCTGAGCTGTGTAAGAGCAGAGAAACAGAGCTAAGCAGAGGCAGACATGTATGTGTTCATTTCCCTCTGCTCTTGACTGTGGATACGATGTGACTATCTGTTCTAAGTTCCTGCTTCCCCTTGGCTTCCCCACAATGATGGAATATCACATGGAACTGTAAGCTGAATTTCTCCTCAAGTTGCTCTTTGTTGAAGTATTTATTTATTTATTTAATGATTTCTTTATTTTATATATGTAAATACACTGTTGCTATATTCAGACACACCAGAAGAGGGCATCGGATCCCATCACAGATGGCTGTGAGCCACTATGTGGTTGCTGGGAATTGAACTCAGGGTCTCTGGAAGAGCAGTCAGTGCTCTTGACCATCTCTCCAGCACCCTGCCCCCTTTTATCACAGAAATAGAAATGAGAGTAGGATGAGACTCTAATGCAGAACCAGATGCCCTCATACCAGCAGTCACAATAATAATAACTACAGTGGACAGTCCCAACCGCTCATAGGCACACTGTCTCACATAGGCTTTGTAACAGCACCAAACCATGTGCAGCCAAAAAATAAAGCCCAGAGGCTGAGACACAGACAGAATGCCAGGGCTTGTTCAGCTCCACAGTCTATATTCTTAGCTGTTCCCCTGGCTTCATGAAATGAACTCTCCCGGTGTGGTAGTTTGACTGAGAAATGTCCCCCATAAGCTCATGTATGTAATCACTGGATGCCCAGCTTGTGGCAGTTTGGGGGGAAGAACCTTTAAGACTTGAAGCTTTGCAGGAGGAAGCATCACTGGAGAAAGCTGAGACCTTGAGCCTCGCTCTCTCCATTTGAAGTTTGCTCTTGGTTTCCTATGTGTGGTTGAGCCCAGCCTCTCAGCTTCTACTCCTGTTGTTTGCAGCCCTATCTCCCTGCCCCGATGGATTCTTAGCCCTCTGAAACCATAAGCCCAAATAAAGTCTCTCTCTCTCTCTCTCTCTCTCTCTCTCTCTCTCTCTCTCTCTTTTATAAGTTGTTTTGACAGAGCGATAGAAAAGTAATTGAGATAGCCTAGAAGAAAGCATTGAAAACCTAGCTCTCTGTCACTCTCTCTGTCTCTGTCACTGATATGCAAAACAAATTACGCTGTGCCTAGGCTTCAGTTTCCCTACTTTCAACAAGGGGATGGGCAAGTAACCCAAAAGGATGAATCACTAATGTTCAGTCATTCTCTGTGTTGATGGGGGGACAGGAAGTCAAGGTGACAAGGAGGAAGAGGAGATTCAGGTCTCCCCAAAACAGAGTGACAAACACATGCTTGTGCATCAGAACCCTGGCAATCTAGATGCCCCTCCCCCACCCCAAGTCTCCCAAGTCTGCAGCAGCCCAAGGAAAGGAGAACAGCTTAAGAGGCAGCATCCGGGAGAAAACCACAAGGAAGCTGGTGCCAAAAAGGATGCCTCATTTCTGCTGGGAAGGACAGGGGAACCTAAGGACAAAGATGCCAGCAGGAGGTGACAGTGGCACGGGGGGGGGGGGGGGAGGGATATGGGCTCCTGAACTTGAAAAGGAGGAACACTGTTCATCCCTGGTCCTGCAACTAGTATGATCTAAAACTCAGGTGCAGTGAGGTCCTGGAGAAACCATAGCGTACAGCAAGAGGAAGGTCCTTGGCTCCCCCTCCACCTCGCCAAACCTCCCGCATCACTTGTCCACTTCTTAGAGCCTAGAGATGGTGGCATTTAAGTCTCAAGGAGAGAACAGAGCAGTGTCTAGCTCATGGGGGTCAGGAAGGGTTCAGCAGTCATCCTCAGCCTCTGTCCCCTCAAGTTTCTAATCTACGAATGACAGTGACCATGTCCACCTCTCAAACTTGACATAAGACGTGTCTATCACACAAAACATGATGTCTGATCAGCAGACCTCCATGCCTTTTTCTGGGCTCTTAGTCTTGCTTCTGTATAAGAGTTAGTAGCTCTCACTTCTCTTGGGTGCTGAGGGGATTGAGGGAAAAATGATTAAGGGCATGGCCTGCATGCCTATCTCAGAACAGGCAAGCCCTGTGCTCCCTGCCTTCCTGCTCAACCTATGGTCCTGTGGGTTTCTTGTAGGATGTGTGTTTCATATGTTCCCATTATATAGATGGTAACAGCTGGGCATAAACTCCAGTATTCCTAGTCTAGTCCACTTCAGAACTTGCAGGACTGAGAACACTGCCTAGTCAGCTGACAGCTGATAACATCCAACCCAGGGTCACCTTGACAGGCAGCCAGACATTTCCCAGGAGGCAAGTAGAAGCAAGGTCCCTCTTAGCAACCAAATGTTATCTTTGCACAGGAACTAGAGTCTTCCTTCCTCTCCTAGCTAAGTGATTATGACCAGCTCAGCAGGAGAGTGGAAGTGGGGGTGGGGGGTTGTAGATCTCTGCCTCCCAAGTGGCATTGCTACAGTGGCTGCTGAAAAACCATTGGAGGCTCCACTCCCTGCAGATCAGCAAGCCATAGATCTCTGTCAGTGACTCCTGCTCAAGGGCAGTACCATAAATCCAGCGTGGGAGAATGCGACTGAGCCAGCGCCAGGCACTCCCCAGCAAGCAGCTTTCCTGGAGCTGGCCACTCTGCACAGGTTCACATTAGTTGTTGTTGTGGAGATCTGTTCCCTATTCATCAATAACCCCAGAGGACTGCCTCCTCCTGCTCTGCCCAGGCCAAGTCAATCACTTGCTTCTCACCTGAAGCCAGGAGTTTAATTCTCCTTCTAAACCAAGAAGCGCTTGCTTCTTGGATGGCCTTCCGTGGCTGCCCAGCTGAGTGTATCAGCCCAGCCAGCTTTCCTGGCCCTGCTGCAAAAAAGAGAAAGCAGTTGTAGGGTGGGGCGGGGGTGGGGGAGCCCCAGCCAGGAAGAAAGGGCTAGAGGCTGGGCCACAGACTCCTCATCCAGCAGTCTGCCTGAGCTAGAACATCCTGGCTAGGCCATGCGCTCCGCACATTTAGCCAGGCATCAAACGCACCAGCATCGGCTCTCAGCCTGCTTCGTATGCCTAATGAACAGACAAGATCCTACCCTGAACACTCGTCCATTCCTCTGAAGGAGATCGACCACGTCAAGGTCAAGGCAGTGAGAAGCTAGAGTACTGCAGACAAGTGTGGCTGCAGGGGACATTAAAAGCCTGCTGGAGGAGACAGTAGCCAGGGTCAGGGCACTGTGAATACTGAGGGTTAAGGAGGTGCCGTTGAGATGAGTTCTCAGTGCTACAGGGGAGTGGCCAGCCATGGGGGTGAAGACACAGAGATGCTGACTGTGAGGACAGCAGTGCAAAGAGCTGAGCAGAAAGGAGCTTCTTGTGGAGGACAGAAAGGAAGCTGAGGTTACTGCAGTTGGGGTTGGGCGGTTAAGACGAGGGGCTGGAGAAGGAGACAGAGTACTGTACATACAGTGTCATAAACTACAGACTGTGGTAAGGCATGTAGATGCTACTGGAACGAGAGGCTCCTGGAAGTTCTGGTTGCGGGATACAATCTGTTTTAAACTAGATACAGATCCCCCCAACATTTAAAAATATTTTTAATTCTTAAAATGTATGTATATGCATGTGGCATGAATGGCATGCTATGTTTGTGTGTGTATATGTGTGTGACCATGGAAGCTAGAAGTATCAGATACCCTGGAACTGGAAGTCCATACAAAACTGTGCATTGTGGATCTCAGGTTCGATGAGAGATCCTGTCTCATAAAACTAAGGTCGGTGATCAGGGAAGACACTAAAGTTAGCCACCCGGTTGTGATTAATGGGATCTAGAACCATGGACAAATCTCTGGGGGATGTTTATGAGGAATTTTCTAGATTGGGTCATTGGAATGGGGAGACCACCCTAAATATGGTGGCACTCTTCCAGAGGCTGGGGTTCCAGATGATAAAAGGGAGAAACAGAGCTGAATGTGAGCCAGCCATCATCGCTCTCTGCTCCCTGACTGCAGATGTGAGTGCTGCCCAGATGTGACCAGTGACCTCATGCCCCGCCCTACACACCACCATCATGGACTGTGTCTCCTTAACCTGTGAGCCCAAAGGCATCCTTCCTCAAGTTGTCTCTGTCAGGCATTTTGTCACAATAGCGAGAAAAATGACTGATACAGGCAACCAACCCAGTCCAAAGCCAGTTGGTCCACAGCGTTGGACTCCTGAGAACAGAAGGCACCTGACATATGGCTCCTTTTCTTTCAGAAAGAAAGCACATGTGGCTTACAGGTTCTTGTCTATCACTGCTCCATGCTGGACCATTATCCCCACAACTCTGGGAGTGGATAACATCCCTTACAGTTCTGCAATGTACAGAGAGTACACCTGTCCCCGGCATCCCTGAGGCCACAGCTGAGTTCTGTATGTGCAGCATCCCCTCCAGCCTTCTTGCCCAGCACAGAACATTAGGTGAGTCTTACCTTTACCTTCCACTCAGCACCCACCTCACTGTTCAGTTCTCACAGTTTATTGGCCCCTTTTGCACACCTTTGACTCTGTTTCTGGTGGGTTCTTCTGGGACAGACGGCTCCAGTCTTGCCTTCTCCATCTGCTCCACAGTTTAGGAAGTGTCCTGATCTTTATAAGTCGGGGCAATGCCACTTGTTGGGTGGCACGTGGGATCCAGGAGGAAGCCATGTTGCTCACCTACTCTGTGCCAGCACTCCACCTTCCTCTTACCTCCCTCCATGTAGCTGCTTCTGACAAGCTCCTTACGTGTTCACAGGATCTACTGGATCACCCCAGGTGCTTGTTACACAGTAAGCAATGCTTGTGTCCACATCTACCATTGGCAGGTAGATGTCAGTTTGACCCTCCTTGAGTTTCTGTGGTGGTTTGAATATGTCTGGCCCAGGGTGTGGCACTATTAGAAGAGTGTGCCCTTATTAGAGTAGGTGTAGCCTTGTTGGAGGAAGTATGTCACTATGGGGGTGGGCTTTGAGACCCTTCTCCTAGCTGCCTCGAAGCCAGTCTTTTCCTGACTGCCTTCGGGTCAAGATATAGAACTCTCAGCTCCTCCAGCGCCATGTCTGCCTGGATGCTGCCATGCTTCCTGCCATGATGATAATGGACTAAACCTCTGAAAGTGTAAGCCAGCCCCAGTTAAATGTTTTCCTTTATAAGAGTGGCCTTTGGTCATGATGTCTCTTGAAAGCAATGGAAACCCTAACCTAGACACTTTCCATGTCACTTTTCTGTGCACTTAAGTGTTGAGGAGACAGAGGAAAAGGAGGTGAATTGGTATGCTCCACTCTGCAGGTCCATGACTATCCTCTAGCCAATGGATTGGGGATAGATTTATGCCAGCCACCCTGGGAGGCAATATATGGGATACAGGCTCTGGAGAGTCTCTGGTAATATCCCTGTGCTAATATGATTCCCTGATGAGCTCCCAGCTGCCTGGGAGATCTGCAGTAACTGATGTTTAACAAGGCTGTTGAATAAAGAGGGTGGAAGTGTCCTGTGAAGTTGTGCTGTATGCTTAACTGTGAAAACTTCCCTTTAAAGTTTTGCCTCCGTTGGGAGCTGGAGACATGGCTCAGCTGTTAAAAGCACATAGTTCTCAATAGAGGAGCAGAGTTAAGGTTGCGGGGACCATATCTAGGGGCTCGAAATGGCCTATAACCTCAGTTCCAGGTGATCTAGCATCTTTGAACATCTACTTCATATAAACATACGACATACCTACACACATATTTATGCACACATACATATATGCAAGCACACACACTGATAATATAATTATTTTCATATTATACTTAAATAAATCCTTAGAAAATAAACATTTAAAAACTACCACACAATCTGAACACGTAGTCCAATAATGGCCCAGCTTATGATGTAAGATTCAGAAGGAGACACTCACATGGCCTTCTGAGGCTCTATCCTAGCTCACCCCATTCCCACTCAAATCCTCAAGAGATGTGGCTAATGCTACTACAGGCCCAAATTGTTCTAAAGCAAACAGGCAGATCATTTTTCCTGTGTGCGTTAATAATTCAGGCTTCACACCAAGTTTTCAAACTGGATTGAAGCTGGATTGGCTTGCGGGGACCAAAGTGGAAAAGCCTCAGACCTATACTTTAAAGGAAACTTCTTTTAATTAGTTTTCTTTGAACATAGCACAAAGGTCTTGCTTGACAGAAAGGCCATTTCTTACCATCTTGAAATTGCTTCCATGTTTAACTGGTGACATTGGCTTCACTTTGGAAATAAGACGTTGGGCTGCACAGACCCGCAGGTGTCACACGCTTGTTGTTTCTTCCCTCTAGGCCTGTGTCAAAGCTCTGGGCATCAGTCTGGTGAAGCCTGACCTGAGGATCAAGGTTATGGGACAAAGGGAAAACAGAGTCATTGTCAGAACTGTCTTCTTTCTAGTGTGGCCCTGGCAAAGTGCCAGTCTCAGTTTTCTGGTCCCTGAGACGGGAATGCTGAGAGACCTCGGTGAGGATTTAATAGGGTGGTGGGCTGTCACCTGGCCAGTGCATAGCACATATGCTTGACTCTAGCAAAGGTGGTGATGAGAACCACACTGGGTCCTGTTTGGGTTGGAATGTGAAGTGTTTCCTGCAGGCTCGTGTGTTTGAACATGTGGTCCCCAACTGGTAGCATTGGTTTTGGAGGGTGAGACACCTTAGGACAGGAGCCCAGCTGTACATATAAGCCAAAAAGCCAAAAAGCCAAACTCTCTCAAGAGTAACTGAAGCAAGCCTACAGAGCTTGCTACAGAACTCTGGGTCAAATATTTCCAACTTTTCTCTTTAGCAAATGTCAGACCAGTAAGGGGGACCGCAGTCACAGCAGACAGATGTTGTTTCCTTGGGCATTGATTTCATCCCATCAGGATGGACTTCAGGGGCTGCAGCCGTTTCTGGGAGGCATGTGGGGTGAAGGGTTGGGTAAGGGAGGCATCACAGCAACACTAACTCCGTGCTAGCTAGGGAGGAAGGGGACATCTCAGGACAAGCCATCCATCGGGACTCATTCCCCACTCTCCATACTACCTCCTGTGGGGCAGTGGGAGTGTGACCCTCATGGCACCGGAAGTAAGAGCAGGCTTCCAGCTCCTTCCTCACCATCTGAGGAGCCTGCGATTTAATCTGCAAGTGACAGGTTGCTGCAGCTTTGAGTCACAGGGGGCGTTCTTTTGTTTGTTTATTTCCCTTTGGAAGCCTTCTGCTCAATAATTCAAATTCAACAAGCCCTGCTTAAGCCCGACCTCATTCTACAGGGTTGTTCAGGGCAACTGGAGGGGATGGAAAAATAAACATAAATAAGATCTTATTCTTGCTCTCAGGGAACTTCCTGTCTTGCAAGGAGGGAGTTAGACAACCATCTGGAGCCTTACACCCTAGAGGAAGACTGGTGGTCAGCATCAGAAAAGCAAAAAGGAACTGGCCAGGGTGCCTGGGGTTGCGTATGGGATGT
>NW_023046068.1:0-77408 GCF_011762505.2 Arvicanthis niloticus | reverse complement strand
CCAAGGGATTGAAAAATTCCCAGCAATCTTCATGTTGGGAAAAGATAAGATGAAGCCTGTTACTAACCAGAGGGGGACTTGCCTCCCAGGGAGGGATGTCACACAGCTCTGACAACCTGTCATGATGCTGTGTGGGTCAGAGATGGGCGGGACCACACTTGACCAGCACTGGTTAGTGTGTGTGTGTGTGTGTACCTTTTACTTCCTCTTCCCAATGTGGCCACTGAATAAATGTCTTTTCTGTTTTCCATGATTGCCTTTCTCTCCTGGCTGCCTGTTGGCTCAGGTGCCCACCACTCAGGAAAGCACCAGAGTAGGCAGAAGAGACTTGTTTTGTCTCCTCAGATTCTCGAGGGCTCCCTTGCAGAAACACATCCCGGTTCTGACTTTTAGCCACCCACTCCTTAACGCTAAAACACGCAAAGAAGTCTGGGACAGTCAAAGAAATGTCCGAGTTCCTATGATTCTGTGTTACTCTGGGTGTAGCAAATTATTCTCCATCAGTGGCTTAAAAGGTATGCTTATTTCAGCATCTCATAGTTTTCCCATGAAAACTCATGCCTCTGACTGTTACATGAGGTTTTAGTTACACTATCTGCTGAATTCTGGTTTATCCAGTTAGGAGATAGGGTTATTTCCAACCCACCATTTTCTCACAGAAACTCAGCTCCCTGGACAGGGATGATGTGATGGCTGTCAGGATCTGAAGTCCAGCCACATGGGTCCCTCCACAGCAGGTCACAGGGCTTGCTCCAGGTCAGTCATCCAAATAAAGACAAGAATGGAACAAAATAGAAGCCACAGTGTATTTACAACACACATCATGTAGTAACGTCCACTCTTTCACCTGATCTCACTCCTTAGAAGTAAGTCAATAAATCCAGACTTCATTCAAGAGGAGAGGTCACTGAGGGTGCACTAGGTAGGCATGTAGGCACTAGGGTAGCGGTGTTGGATATACAGGTGATGGAGGTATAGCCATCAGGAGGTCTGGCTGTGGACACTAGGGATTAGGATATGGATATTGGGATGGAGGTGTGGCCTGGGGATGGACACACTAGGGGTGATGGTCTGCGGGACCACCTTGGGGTACATCTACCAGCCCTGCCTTTAGTTAGGAGTTGTCTTTGTTTTCTGCACCAGGCTCTTCAGCAGCGAGAAGACAGGCCACACAAGTTCTGACGTGTGTGTGTGTGTGTGTATACTCACACATGTGTGTATACATGCATGTGCATAGTATGTGGTAGTCAGAGGACAGCCTCAGGTGTTGGCCCTCAGGTGCCTTCTATCCTATGAGGTAGGGTCTTTCATTGGCCTGGGTAAGTAGACTAAGAGATCTAACCCTCAAGCCTCAGTGGCTCCCCCTATCTCTGCTTCCTTTCTTACCCATCTCGCCATTGCTGAATTATTGGTGAGTGGCACCATACCCAAGTCTTTTTTTTTTTTTTTCCCCTAATGTAGGTCCCGGAGATCTAAACTCAGGTCATCACATTTGCAAGGCAAGAGCTCTACTGGCTGAGCCATGACTTCTGCACACATCACGCCTTTCCATCTCCTAGTCCCATGGCTTCTGCACACGTCACGCCTTCCTATCGGCCTAGACCAGGAGGCGGGCCTTTTCTAGCTCTCCAATTCCATTCGGAGACGAGATACCTTAAACTAGTTTGTCACCACCACACCCACACATCGTCTCTGCTTCTAATATTGACTGGATCCCTAACTAATACGCTCCAGACTCCCGTTTGCTTCAGCCTCTCTTCCCAAAGCCACTTCTGATGGATGCTCTCTGTAGCCTGCTTTACGTTTCGATGAAGAGGTCTAATTAGGCAAGAAGAGATCGAGTTAGGTGTTAGGGTTTAGGATTTTCAGGAATGTCAGAGAAGCAGTCTCATCAGGTGAAATGCCCAACAGCACAGGACTGACCTACTGGAAGCCCAGTTGGCAAAATCCCAGCAGCACCGCATGGTGCCAGCTCCAGGAAATCCTGCCATGCCTGCCTGTGAAGGTTGCGGATGCCTGGCCTTACTGAGGTAACGGCTTGAGTTGTTCTGAGAGCACTTTGTTTTAAGAGAAGATCCTATAGAAGTGTGCGCTGACAGTCAGGGAAATCTCCTTTGTAGCGTGAAGGTATGTGTTTAACGTAGCCCGCCTCTGTTAAGACAGGCCACCTGGAACCCACAGTTCCTCACTGGGTTCTTTGGGTTGAACCGGGCTAAGAGAATGCTCAACCAGCTCTTACTGCCGCACCAAGAGGAACTGAAGAAGCCTTCCAGGGTAGTCTCGTGCCCCAGTTTTCCTGAAAGGGTAATCACGCACCTCTCATCTGACTGTGATCCTTGATGTTTTATACCCCAGACCCACTTCTCGTTCGTTCGTTCTCTCTCTCTCTCTCTCTCTCTCTCTCTCTCTCTCTCTCTCTCTCTCTCTCTCTCTCTCTCTCTTTCTCTCTCGGCTTCCTGACTGTTGATGCAATGAATGTGACTAACCGCCTCCACTCCTGCCATTACAACTGACAGGCTAATGGACTATGTCTACCTGGACCTGGGAACCAAAGTAAGCCTTTCTGTCCTTTGTCAGAACAACACGTAAAGTGACTAAGACTTCTGTGATGATTACCTTGATCTTTTTATGATATGTACATTGATACAGTTACTCTATTGTCTAGACTTAGTTTTTCTAAAGCGTATGCTATTGTTACACCTCTCTGCTGCCAACCTGACACACCCCGTAGTTATCCGAGGGGGATCTCATTTTGGTGAGTACCTGTGGGCAAGTCTATGGGGCATTTTCTTGCTAATTGCTAATTGGTGTAGGAAGGCCTGGCCCACTGTGGGTGGTACCACTCCTGGGTAAGTGGTTCCGCTTGTATAAGCAGACTGAGCAAGCCAGGGGAAGCAAGCCAGTTCCTGCCCTGACTTCCCCCAGCTGCTGGATTGTAATCTGAAGGTGTAAACCAAATAAAGTTTCTCCTCAAGTTAGTCTTGGTCATGATGTTCCAACTAGGACACTGCCCCAGTGCCTTTGGCTTCCATGAATGAGTATTTCGTGAGTTGTTCCTTCTGCCCCTCATCTGCAACAGCTGTTGGACAGGTGACCTGTGACGGCTTCCTGTATTTCCAAGCATCTAGGAATTCACATGAAAGCTTAGGAACATCGCCCATATATTAAAACAGGAGGCAGAACAGTGGTTTCAGAATGGACCTAGGGTCTTGAATTGAAGTTGTTCACTTTAATGGGAACAAATGATGTCGAGAAGGAAACCGCAGCATGCTCATCCTGCGAGAATCCTTATACTTCCTCCTCGAACAGCAGCGCAGCATGAAGAATTATGGGCTCGTTTCCCTCATCCTGTCTTGTTGATGGCATTATTCATTGTGTATTTAGCATCTAAATTAAATGAATGTGTTATCACTGGCAAACGCATTTGTTTTACATCTCAGGCAACACACTGTGGCATTAGCATTTATAAAACATAAATAGCGGAGACATTCCTGTTCGGTTTGTTGAGTTCAGGAAGGAGCAACCGAAATGAGATTGCCTTGGCACAGCCTGGCTTCTCAGCTTCATGGTTGCCTGGAGCAAGACCACCTGCGACCCCCGGGAGTGCTAGAACCCTGATATTATGAATCCTAAGGTGGAGTTTAGTAAGAGGACAGGGACATTACGCAGTCAGGAGCCTTCACCCTGGCTAACAAAGGAGCCACAGATCTCTGCAAGGTAATACAATAAAAAGGAGAATTTTCAGGACTCAGATTAAGCTGCTACACACCACTGTATTGGAATGTCTACTACTAGTCCATTTTAGAAGTCATTCAACATTGTATCTAAGACGATGAGAATCCTTTTTTTTTTTCCTTCCAATTGCCATTTGTCAGGTATCTGGTTTTTGACTATGAATGAATCAGGGGTAGGGATAAGGATAGGGACACCTGCAAATTACAGCTGTCTTGCTCATTCCACCAGGCTTGCTCACAGGAGGAGGGGGAGCCTGGGTGCTCACACCAGTGGGGGCAATGATGAGAAGTAGGTATCCAGGAGTGCAGCTGAGCAGAGCACGTGCTCCCCTGCCCTGCAGTCACATGGTTCCCTTCTGGAGTGGACATTGCATGGTGGATGTGGAGAGCAGGTGCTCAGCTGATTGCAAGTATGAAGTCAGACCCATGCCCAGATGGCTGCAGAGCCACAGTTCCTGCAACTTTGTTTCTTCTCTGGTGTGAACCTAGTGATTAATTAGGCAGGTTGTTTACTTCACTCTGGTAGCCGTACATTCCAGACACTATCTGGAGAATAAACATCTATGAAAAAGTTATAGACAGATCTGGGACCCTCCAGGGTGGATTGTGGGGAATCTCCTGACTGGTACACACTCCCTCCAACAACCCACCAAATCTTCAGCCTCTGCAATGGCCACGAATGGACTGGGAGGCTTCATCCCTGAGAGGAGGCTGCCTTTAAGGCTTGGCAAGGAAAGGAAAGAAGAGACAGATGATGAAAGAAACCCTAGTCCACATCAGAGGCTCCCAGCTCCATCACTGTCTGATTTTCTGCTTTGCCAGTATCTTCTGTGAAGCCTTTGCCACAGTATCTGCTCAGCTATCACAGAGTCTGACTCCTGCAAAAGGGAAAGACACACTTGCCCCTGTAGGCAAGATACTGTGGCTGTGTTCCTACCCTGATGTCACCAATGGATGAAATCTGTGGTGGTTGGTGGGAAGCATTATTCTCAAGTGAGATGATGTTGGACCCAAACATCCAAAACCGGGTGACTCGATCCCGCAGAAACACTCACAGACAGGGGATTTGCTGCAAAAACATGAGGTTTTAATAATAACCAGTGTACTGGGGTTCCCTTGCATACAGGCAAGAGTAACCCTGAGCCAAAGCTGGGAGCAGTTTTTATACAGAGTTCACGAGGGCAACCACAAAGGCTGACTTCCCAGGTCCGGTCTCTAGGTGACTCAGATTCATACATTATTTTTATGACAATGAATGTCTTCCACTTAGCCAGGTTTACCATGGTAAGGGCCCAGCTTCCAGACCACCTCCCATCCTGGGCCCCTCTCCTGGAATGTGTCTATGTGCTCTGGGCCTTCCTCACCCGCAGGTGGGTTCCCTCCCCTGTGATCTGAGGAATGTTAATCAGCCTCTCCCTTCTTCCTCTGAATGTTAATCCAGCAGGTGTCCTCTGACTAAGGAATGTGCTCCTCCTGGGATGTGTCCTGGGACAGTGGGATTTTTTTTCAATTTTAAGTTTGAACTGAGACCTGAAATCCTACATTCCCCCCCACCACCACCACCACCACCCTGCCCGTTTTCTTGTGGGTGATTCCAATCCTGGAATCACAAGTTGTCATCCTGGTGTACAGCGTGATATTGTTGTCTAAGCACCAAACTATATTCTTGCCATTGAATCTTTAACAATCCTTTTCCCACCCCCTGGATGGTCTCCAGTATGTACTTCTCAATTTTCTACACCCTTAGGTAACACAGAAAAGGTAGCTGTCTCTTTACACAATACACTGATGGGCCTGCTGCTGGCTTTTCTCATCTAGAGTTTGCACATGTATGGGGTTTTCTGCAGGACACTTCTCAACTTTTGGAGTACGCACCCTAAGCCCTACTCTCTAAGGCTTTTCTGGGACACGGTTTAGATTCAAAACTCTCTTGTCCCTGACATTTGGGTAATCTCCACCCCTGTGTCTCTAGGGTGGGGATATCCTAGGAGTCAAGGCCTGCTGTTAACTTACACAGATCAAAGACAAGGTCTGACAGCCAGACACAAGGCAGGTGTCCTACAATGACACTGCTCGCTGGGAAGAGCATTTTACCTAAGTCTAACCCCAGAGCACAACATTCTATTCTCTGGGCTTGCTCGTGTCTGTAGTGACAGACCAACTTATGGTTTGGATGCCAGAATACAAAGGCATCTTGTACAGGAAAGAAGAATGAGAGGCTGTGATTTCCCCTTAGCCCCACATCATGGGTACCAAGGGCATCTGCCCCTTTATTCAGGGCCATTGCAACTTAGCCTGGACTTGGCTCCTGAACTGTTCATTGTCCTCTGAGACCCTGTGCAAGGGAAAGAGACGTGCAGGTACTAAAGGTGAGGTAGGGGGAAAGAGATGCAAGGTACATGGCACCAGGCTGGTTCCTCCTGAGTCGAAAGGGCTCTCGTCTGCCCACTGTGGAAAACTATATCAGCGCCTCAAAATGCGTAACCGCATTTCCACAGGATCCTGTGGGTCTACATCAGGTCTCCATCCCCCAAAGTAGGAAGCAGGGACTCAAAAAATCTGTATGCCTGTGTTCACAGAAGCACAGTTCCCAGGAAGACCATGATGGAAGTAACCTGCTGTTCCAACAGACAACAAAGTGTAAGTGAAACCTCACAGGTGGAATATTATTCGACCATAAAAAGCCCTGGCAGATAGTCATGAAGTATAAAGATGTCATGATGCCAAGTGATATAAGCTAGACACAGAAGGACAGATGTTGTATACACACACACATACACACATGCACACACACTGAACCATATACCCAAATCAAATCTTTAGAAGGGTTTCTTGTTTTAGTCATGGTAACTCTTAATAAGACCTCACAAGCAGTACACCTTGGCCAGTGGCTGGCATAGTGTTTGGCAAGTGTTAACACACACTATTGTTCTGGCTTCTTGACTATTATTATTTATTTTACTTGTTAAGTATTTGTGTGTGTGTGTGTGTGTGGTCTTATTTTGAGGCAGGATTTTGCTTATTCCCCCAGCTACTGTGCTGTGTAGTTCAGGTTAATTGCACCACGAGCTTCTGGATCACCTGCTGTCTCCCTCCGGCCTCACCTCAGGAGTGCTGGGTTATTGGTGCACACTACTGCATCTGTCCTGTTTACACCAGTTCTGGGGACTGAACTTGGGTCTCCAGGTTTGCATGGCAAATGCTTCCACCTATCCTCCACCTCCCTCAACTGGATTATATTTTTATGTAGGGGGTAAACTGCGTTTGATCTTATAATGCATACAACATTCATTTAAAAGTAGACTGCTCTTTTAAGGAAAAAAATAAAGTTAGTTGTTAGATCAAAGCTAGAAAATATAGGTGAGCAAAAAGAATAAGGACAACACCATCTAAAATCGGGTTAAGCAGTCACAGCCGCTGTAATATTGGGAATTATTCTTGACTCTATCTACTATTTATGTATCCGGAAAGTAAGAGCGTAATTCGGATTGTTTTACAGTTGACTTTTCCCCCAGTTAGCTCATTCGCTCAGCAAGCAGTTGCCGTGTCAAGTCTCCAGGCAGAAAGACCAGAAAATTCAGAGGCCCCCAGGCGAGTGACAGCTTCATAAATATCTTTTCATGTTTTGGTGCATTGAGAAGCGTTTTCTGTCTCAGCCCTTGAGTCGGCACTTTACCTCCCCCTTTATAGTCGCGGCATAATTGATTTAACTAGTCTCTTACTTGGAGACATCCGGGTTGTTCCTAAGTTTATCTTGTCGCAAACAATATGGTGTGGAAATTCTTGTTTACAAACCCTTAGTCACACCACTGTTCTGCCGGTTCACCAAGCATGGAGCAGCACGCCCCGCCCGGCAGATGGTCAGAGCTCCCACCACGCTTGTAAGTAAATAAACCGACGGATCTGCACCCTACTTCTAGAAAACACTAAGAGTGGAATTACTCATGGCACCTACAGCCTGACTCTGCTCTAAAAACACTAGATTTGAATATTAATACTAGTTCTAATTCAAATTCAAATACCTTCCATCCACCTTAAGAAGAGCCTGTTGCTCAGGAAGGGACCAGAGGCACAGAGTGACTGAGCACCTTGCTCAAAGTCACATGGCTAGTCTGTAACAGAGGGTTTCAAACTCCAACTGTCCATCCTGCAGGCTGTGTTCCTGCATTCAATGTACCCCCTGCATGGCGCCGAGGCCTGAGACAGTCTAGCCCCTAAGGACTTACACTCGGTGACCTATCACCTCTAGCTAGTGCTGGTCTCACTTCCCAATAGTACCTTCAAATTATTGCTCCATAGGGAAGGAGTCCATTGATTAGGTCAGCGCCCCACAAGCCAATCACATTATCAGTTATGGACCCACCAGCTGGGGACCAAGCTTAAGTGGAAGAGCCTTTGGGGAGACATTTCATGTTCAAACTGTAACACTTCCCAGAACGTGAGGTCCTGGGGTCCTGGGTGTTGAGAATCTGTCTATTACAGGGCTCTCTGCAGTTCCTCAGGACTGGGGAATTATGGTTCCCGGTGCAAACTGTGTGCCCCTACCTGTGAAGTAGGCACTATGGACCAGGCTCAGTACAACATGATAAAGCTTCCATTCGGAGCAACTTCCAGAAGGGCAAGCGGGAGCTACGGTGGGAGAGGTTCCTGGGTTAGCCGTGTGCTTTAGCTGAGTTTCTGTTACTGACATGGCACATGAGACTGCTTAATGTCTAAAGAAATGTTTAGTTGACAAGAAAGAATTAAAAATGGCCTTGCAAATGGACATCGGATGTTGTGAGTGGGCTGTTCCCTTCAGGAACTGGCTAACCCAGAAGGGGTGGTCCCTTCAGAAACTGGCTAACCTGGGAAGGGCAGTCTCTCCCGAGTTATCAAAGCCCATAGTTATCAAAGCCTCGGGGTCTCTCGGAAGTCCTTTCCTAGCAGGGAAGACCACCAGCCTCTTGGTGTCATGCTGCTTAGATGCCAGTCTGAAAACTTGGTGACTGGATCGACCACAAGCCAAATCTCTAACTAGGAAGGCTAAGCAGCCATTGTTTGGATTATTGCTCAGTATCTGGAGTCCTTGACTTTCTTCTTCTTTTTTTAAACAAATAAAATAAATATTCATAAGCTATTTGCAAAGTATACGTTATGTAATGCAGTGGCTGGTTTTCAAGAAATACACGTCAGAAGCAGAATAAGCCTTTTGATTGGCAGTTTGTGTGCAGCAGTGTTTTCAGGATTGAATATTAACTGTGACAGGAAGGTGAAAGGGGAGAGAGAGATGCCGCATGGCTCTACACAGATGCAGACAGCAGACTTTGCTTGTTTACTCACTGCCTCAGTGTTGGGCTTTGTGTGTAGCTTTCCACAGCCCATCTCTGAGGTCTTTCGTGGGAGCACACTCTCCTATCATCTTTGCAACAATCTAGCCAGCTGCTAACAGAGCCTCTCTCTTCACTGAAGTTCCTCAGAGCAGGGTCAGAGGTCACTTGATGTCCTAGCACCACTTCACTCCAAGTGAAGAAAGCATGTCTTTATCAAATGTTTTACCATGACTGCAGTGTTCACTAATGACCCAGCTACAACCTTAATTAACCTTAACTCTAACCCTGACCCACCCCAACCCTGGTCCCCCTGTTTCCTTCCAGCTGCCACCCAGGCACTGACCCACTGACCCATATTTTCCCCTTACAGAGATATTGATTTTGAAGTTCTACTTCTTAAAATTCCTCAGTGCTAATGCTTCCTAGCTGATTGGCAGATGCGGCTCCATCCTTGGTGATTTAAGACAGTTTAATTTCTTGTCCATGAAGAATACACACAAGCAGGGAGAGAGAGAGAGAGAGAGAGATGAGAGAGAGAGAGAGAGAGAGAGAGAGAGAGAGAGAGTTAGAGTTGAGAAAAAAGAACAAAAATTCAGTGCCTATAAAATAGAAATGAGATTATTTACATATTCACAACAGGCCACCTATTTTGAATATCGTTAATATTTTAACTCCATCATATAAATACACGCATCAACTCAACAATCACTGAACAAAAATCTGATTGTATCTCTCTCCTCTTACCTGGAACACTATATTAGAAGCCCTTGGTGAATCAGTGGAATAGTTTCCCCTCCTGCTCTGAGGCCTATGAAATGTCAGGCTGAGTCCCAGCATTGGCTGGAGAGGGTCGGCTGGAGCCGGTCCCTGATGATCATTGACCCCGCTGCAGAGCAAGCTGAGGTCGTGTACCAACGTCTATGGGATGGTGTCTCTTTTTGCAAGGAATGCAGTCCCATCGCTCACTCCACTTGTGGTTTTTGAGCTTCTTTGCTACATAGCTACGCGGTTGGATACCCTTGCTGGGCCTTAGATGTTAAAAAGCTGACATAGTCACTGTGGGGAGCATATGCAAAAAAAAAAAATTTTTTTTTTTTTAAAAAAAAAAGCAAGGAAGCCTCATGACTGTGAAAATATACAGCAAAAGCATCTTAAGGAAGGATGGGCTTATTTGAGCTGGTGGTTAAAAGGTACCATCAAGACAGGGAAGGTGGGGTACAGGAGTCTGAGGTCGTTGTCACACTGTATCTACAGAGGGCAGGTAGCTTATCACAATGTATCTGCAAGGGAAAGCAGGGAGGCCATGGGTGCTAATGCCTGGCTTGCTTTCTCCTTGTCATTCCATCCAGGACTCTAGGCCATGGGACGATGCTGCCTGTGTTCAGGATGAGTCTCCCCTTACCCAGTTGATTCTCTTAGGAAACACCCTCATAGGCACTCCAAGTGACACATCTTCTAGGTGATTCTAAACCCAGTCAAGATGACAATGGCAACCAACCATCACTGAGCCTTCTCCAGTAGCTAAGAGAAACAATATGAGAGGCAAGAATTTCACACTGTGGTAAAAATAATGGTTTTAAAGCACCAGGTAAGGTGAACCATGCCTGGGACTCAGATGGTTGATACACACAGGTTTATGGTTTCAGACTAGTCTAGGCAACTAACAGGAAGGAGGTAAAGGAGGGAGGAGGACGGATGAAGAAGAGGAAGAAGAAGGAGGAGGAGGAGGAGAAGGAGGAGAGAGGCAGAGACAGAGAGAGACACAGAGAAAGAGAGACAGAGCGAGGCACAGAGAGACAGAGACAGAGGGGTAGATCTGCTGTACTGGCTGGGTTTGTGTGTCAACTTGACACAAGCTGGAGTTATCACAAACAAAGGAGTCTCTCTTGAGGAAATACCTCCATGAGATCTAGTTATAAGGCATTTTCTCAATTAGTGATCAAGGGGGGAGGGCCCAGCCCATTGTGGGTGGAGCCATTCCTGAGCTGGTAGTCCTGGGTTCTATAAGAAAACAAGCTGAGCAAGCCAGTAAGTAACATCCCTTCACCTCTGCATCAGCTCCTGCTTCCTGACCTGCATGAGTCCCAGTCCTGACTTCCTTTGGTGATAAACAGCACCGTGGAAGTGTAAGCTGAGTAAACCCTTTCTTCCCCAACTTGCTTCTTGGTCATGATGTTTTGTGCAGGAATAGAAGCCCTGACTAAGACACCTGCCAAACAACCCACTTTCTCTTGGTAGGCCCACTTCCCAGAGTAGCACCACCAACTGGAGACCAACTATTCAAATACATGAACCCGTGGAAGACATTGCACATTCAAAACACAGTACAAGACATTCGTATTAAGCCCCAAAAGAAATCAAAGGAAACTTCTAAGGTATCTGGGTGCCTCCCTTTTCTTCTCTAACTTCATTATTACCACACACAATGATTTCTGTAAGTTCAAAATCTTAACTCTATGTTAGGATAACCCAAACCAGATTCCTATATAGCAGTTACAGCCCAGAAGTTACAAACATGACTTCTCCACGTTCTTAAGACTGAGAAGGTCTCTGAGTTTGCTTATAATAATGATGTGTGCTGGTGGCCTCCAGAAAAGGTTAGTTGGGAAAATACAGAACTGGGCTAAAGGGCTCTACAGGCTCAGGTTGCTGCAGGAAAATTGCAGTCAAATCTCTAGGGATGGCATTCTCCCTCTTCAGACAAGTCAGAACGACCAACACTGTCCAGAGCAGGCTGCCCAGGTCTCCCAGGCCTGGGCAAAACAAGATTGCAATAAGAAAAGCATCTTGAGGACAAGAAGGCACAAGGCTGGTCACCTCTGAGATTTCCACAACTCCTTCCCTATCCTTCTCTGACGCTAATGACAGAAACCCGGGGCTTGAAGAATGAGTCTGGTATCTCAGCCATTTCAAGCCTATCATTAATTTCCTGTCCAGACTGATTAGTGATCCTGCCTTCCGGTCCCCTATCTCTCTCCTCTGGTGCACGGGTAAAGACTCCTCCATTCTTCTCACCAGTCTTACCAGCTTTATCTTGACAAGTGCCATGTGTCTCTGTTCAGTTGATTGTTCTTTTCTCGGCAGCCAGGCTTCAGCCTGCGTCTTCCTTACCAGGAAATCCACGCAGATCATTCCCCAAATCTATTGTGTGACTCTTCCTGGGGAGAGGTGAAGAAAAAAAAAAAAAAAACATCTATTCACCCCCTGATGGGGCACCGACAACAGTTGGAAGAAACCATTTCATCCTTGTCTAGCTTTGTGAAACAATAGTTTGTTGTTTACTCACGCCTGTGTAGCTACAGGATTACAGGAACACGGGTGACTCAGACGCAGGTGCATCTCTGAAAAACCCACCCCAGAATAATTACAATGTATGCAAGCTCCATTGAGCTCCCTAACTGACTGTCAGCTCCACTAGGGTCTCCCTTTCCCTAGCAACCACTGGCTGTTTTTGTAGCACAGGGGCGGGGCTTTGTGTATCTTGCCACTTTTTGGAAACTTTGTAAATTGCTCTGGCTTCCTGAGTCTTCTGAGCTGGTCTCTCATCTTGGTTTGGGTGCAGCATCTACAGAGCAGGACTTTCCAAGGTCTGAGTATTCTCTGGTAAGCAAGGTTGTAGAGCGTCTAACTGGATTAGTCCAGAGCTGTACCAGTCTTTCCCATAGGTCTTGATTTCTTCTTTTGCTAGCTTCAGAGTAGCTCCCTTAGAAGGTGCTTGGTATTTATTCCAGAAAGGCTGCTTGGGGAGGGAGGCCTCCCGGAGCAATGAGCTATGGACATAGGCAAAAGACTTGGCAAAGTTAAGGCAAAGCCTGTCTTCCCTTTGTATTTCGTGAGCCAGCAAGCCCCTGCCTACCCGCTCACCCTTCCTGTAAGTTGCCTTAGCCAGAGAGGATACACAAGAGACACTGGTACTCTTCCAGATTCTTCCTTACACAACAAACTCTAAAGAGATTCCGAGGGTGGGGGAGAACAGATGGGTGACGAATAGCCATGCCGAAGACTCCCTGAGCTCAGAAGCAATGTGAGGTCTTCAGCTTCGCCCTTGGCAAGGCATTGATTGATCCCACACAATGATGCCAGGGCAGCTGGCATTTGTGAAAGACTTCTATGCTGGGCACTGCACAGCCTTGTTTTGTTCTCTCTGCAGCCTCATGAGGGAAGGACCATCAGTCAAGGTCACACTGTGGTGAAGGAAATGCCATCTATGAATCTGAGTACCTTGCCCTAGGACCCAGGACCAGAGGGAGCAATAGAACCAGCCCCCAGCAGACTGCCTGACTCCAGATCCCTGCACCCTACTGCTAGTACCTAGCTACTTTGAACTGTGTGCCTCCTCCATCAAAGAAAGAGCAAAACAATGTTATAGCTTTGAGGGATGCTCTTGTGACCTTGTGCCCAGTATCAGCACCACTGAGCTATCTAGACTCATTTTATGCCTGTAGAAAATAAGTATCTTGGATTCTGAGGCTGGGGAGATGGCTCGTTTGGTAAACACAGGACTTGAGTTCAATCTCCAGAATCCACGTTAAAAAGTTCTCTGTATGGTGGTGCATTATAACCTCAGTGCTGAGGAGGTAAAGACAGGATTCCTGGGATGCACTCTGTGCACCTGGTGGTGGGGACAGTGAGCATCCTCCCTTTGGGATACACTGTAGATCTTCAGGAAAGCTGTATCTAGATGTCATGTTTCAGAGGCCCTTCTGGGAGTACAGCACTTCATACTACTCTCAGAAGGTATTGGCACTGGAGAGGGCAGGACCCTTTCCTTTCCTCTGTCACACTCATGTCCTTACCAGGTGCTGTAGGGTTCTAGTGCTCTGGTTTCAGAGACCTTGAGAGACTCCGCTGACCACTAGAAGACATGCTTTTCTATAAACTGTCTACTTAGGACTGAAGGGGAGGAGTCCTTCCACACGGATGGAAAGCCCTGGGAAGGTAAGGGATGCCAGGGCCTCAGCTGGCATGCCAACAGAGGAGGTTGACAATGACCAGGTGGGGCCACGTATGTGTTCACAGGGAGATAAAACCCAGAGCCATCGACTTCTGTGAGGTCAAAAGGCTGTGTTTGTCTAGCTTGGCAAGGTTGGGAGCTGGTAGAGGAGCCAGGGCCATCTGGACTGGCTCAGTGTGTGGTGCCTGTCCCCGAGAGTACATCAGGATGTAAGGGAGGCAGGCGGCCACAGAGTATGCCAGCAAATCTTGGAAGGTGTCATTCATAAAATATTGAATGACCAAGGAGGTGGCACACAGGCCACATGGCAGTGACAGGTTCTAGGGGGAACTGGATGGAAAGGGGACCTCCATTCATTCCTGACTCATCCGGCTCGGGCTGGATGCCCATGGACTCTAGTCATTGTGGATATGAGCCATGAAGCCAGTCCAACAGTTCTGAGAGCAGAAGCAAGCTCTGGCCAGGGATGGCTACTCTGTGAAGTAGCTTACATGCCAAGCTTTGGCCTGGGATGGTCACTCTGTGGACCATAAGCATTCTTTGCAGCAATGTTCTGTGTTACTTCAGAACAAAATTCAGTGGATTCGCTGCCAAAAGCGGAATGATAGACTTTAATCCTACAGATATTTTCAGGGGCGTCTAAACTTGTTGAAGACATCAGGTTCATAGCGTAATCTTACGGGGAGGGGGGCCAAGTGACAGGCAGGAGACAGGAACTGGTGTCAATTCTATGAAAAAAAGCACATCCTTGGGTTTTCAGACTGTCCACCATATAAGAGACAGCCACAAATTGGACGAGTGCAGACTCCATGCAAAGTCATAGCCCTGTGGAAACATCTCTGAGGAGCCATTGGTCTCTGCAGATAACCCTCTGATTCTGACCCCCTCATTCCAGAACCTTCCAAAGCACTTTCAGTGTGTTCTATGCAGCTCCAGCAAGAAGAACAGAGGTCAAAGACACTTAAACTCATATATTCCTGATTTCCTTGAAGATAGCTCCCCCTTGACATCTTTCTTGCAGTCTCACAGTAGGACCAACGAATTGTGTGACTCCCCTGGGGTCTTCAAACCTGGGTGTATTTATTACCCATGTTGGATCTGAACACACAGAGAAACAAGGTGGGTGGGCAGAGAGAGAGAGAGGATAGGTAAAGAAGATGAGTAAAGAGATGCCATGGAGGGTTAAATGGCCCTTGAAAGTACATCCAGCTCCCCTGTTCCTGAATGGACAGCCTCTGGCTTGTGTTCTACTCTGCCTCTGGGTTCTGTGAATCGTCTTGGTAGCTGCTACCAAACGCACTGTGACGTTCGTGAGCAAGAACATTTCTCAGGCTAAGATCCCAGGCAGAGGTGGAAGACTAAGTATGCCTGTGCATTCTATGGGTGATAAGAGATTCCAGGACTTAGTGATCTCTCTGAGCGTTCCTTCCACCATTCAAGTCCTTCTGTGTGTCACACACAAGGTTGGGGCGTGGGACATCTAGAACATTCTTGCATATACATGCATCAGCATGCTTCATCTCAGTTTCCCCAGGGACACACCATCAGCCATGAATCCCACATTAGAGGTTTCTCAGCATTCCTGAACAGTAGCTGGAAACCACATGTTAAACACATAAGCAGTAGCGACAGCTGGAAATCATGTATTCAAACACATAAGTACATGGGGGACATTTCACCCAAACTATAACAAAAGTACTACTTAAGGTAGTACTAAGTTAACCATCAGATTTAGGGAGGGAGACAGCACCTGGATTCGTATGCCACTCACGATCTGAACACCGTGCTCCTCAGGGTTGGGCTCCACAAGCTCTGTGATCCTCAGCTGCAGGCTGGACATTCCTTGGTATGTATAGGCATGATTGGTGAGGCCAGTGGGGAGAACATTACCTCTGCAGCCTTCCAGCTGAATGATGGGATACCTTAAGGGATTACCAAATGATGGAAGGACAAGGTTGTGATATGAAACCCCATTAGGGGGATGCTCCTGGGCTGGAGAAAATGCTCAACAGCTAAGAGTATTTGATGCTCTTCCAGAGGATCTGAGTTTTGTTCCTAGAAGTTTGGTTGGCTCACAGCTACCTGGAACTCCAACTACAGGGGCTCTGATGTCCTCTCCTAGCCTCCTGGGGCACCTCATACTCACACAGAGACATCTAATTTAAAGGATGAAACTTTACGAAGAGCCTATAATCCCAGGCTGCTAAAACAAACCCATTTAGGGTCGTTACTAGGAGCCGACATTTGCACCCTTCCGAAACCAAGTTCCAGATCCCTGACCTGGTCAGTAAAGCCATAATCTGAGCTAAGATCATTCACAAAGCAAAGGGCTCATATTTGTTTCCCAGAACTCCTCCCATAGGCTTAAACATTTCGGGGGTCCTAGTCTTCAGTAGCAAAGCTGATATTTTTGGCTGGATATATAGGGTCTTCTCTGTTCACGATCAATTTTTCCACAGTCAGCACTAAAGCGTTACTAAGTGTTAATACAGCCATCAGTTCAACTTCGATTTGATAAAGTGTGTGGAACGAGGCAGCAGGCAGCAGCACTTCGCCAGGGGCAGCGATTAAGCAGGTTGGGGAGAGACTGGATAAAGGGACTCTGTGGCCTGTGGGAACCATGGTTCCTGCAGAGCTTTAAGAAGCAAACTGGAAGCTAATGGAATTCCGTTCCTTAAGTACCACGCTGAGCGACTGATAAGAAAAAGCCTTTGGCACCTTGTTGGCATGACTGGAATTTTCCAGCTCTCAGCAGCAAACGTGAACCCGAGCCCAGGGTCTAGAGTTTTCCACGTGATGGAGAATTTTCATTCTCAGTTGTCCACGTACTGCATTTGTGGGCGTGTCCCTAGATTCAAGCCCAACTTCCTCTTTAACATGGAGGAATGGATCTAGGGATGTGGACTCTCCAGAGATGCTGGCCAGACCCAGGCTATGAGACCACTGCCTTTAAGATCAATATGTTACCTCAAAGATAAAGAATAAGCTCTCTCCCGCTGCCCCTCCTCCCACTCTCTTCCTCCCTTACCCTCCTCCCACCTCCTATGCCCTCTCCCCCACCTCTCCTCCAACTCACCTCCTCCCTCACCACTCTTCCTCCCACTCCCACCACTCCTCTTACTCCCATCCTCCCACTGCTCCTCCACCTCCCCATCCCCAGTCTCTGTTGATGATGTAAACCATCCCTGGTGTAGATATGAAAGGCAGGGGACAACTTTCAGGAGTTGATTCTCTCCTTCCACCACGTGGATCTTGGGGATAGAACCCTGGTCATCTATGCTTGGTGCTGACAGCCTTTACCCATTACATCATTCCATTAGCTCCCAAATAAAGTCTTTAATTAAAATATCAGTTGAAGTACTAAGGAGGCAGAAGCAGGAATCTGAGCCAATCTGGGCTACAGATTGTTATTATGAGACCTGTCTCATAATAGAAACTAGAAACATATTAGTTGACTATACTTGAGCAAGATTAGATTTCTATCAAAGGGTTAAAAGGAGAACAGAGAAAGGAACTAACTGTGGAGGGCTCACCAAGGGAGCCTTCTTACTGTGGAGTCTGGAGTCTGTGAGGGGGAGGGGACTCAGGCCTCACACTGTCACCTGGCAACTGCACTGCCATCATTACCCCCACCCCCACCAGCACATGTAAGCCACCAGCTAGTGACAAGTATCCCCAGACACCTTTTATACTATATCAGACTTGTCCTAAGGATGCTTTTACTACAGAGACCACCACACTGCACCTGATGACAATCCCTCCAAAGGCGGTTCAGAGCTCTGCATTGCCTTGGTGCTGCAGACCTGTGCCAGCACCTACCTTTTCTGCTGTATTTGGAGAGTTTGTTTGCTCATCTGGAGCAATTGAATCTATGACCCCTGGATTGCAGTTTCTAAAACCCCAGAAAAGGTTCTTCTGAGTTTGAATAGGGTTGAAACAAAGGGCTCCTGTCCTTTTCTAACTGTTGATCTGGTTGGGGGCTGAACTTCCTTTCCCACATTCTCTCCCTCCAAGAAAAGCTTCAGAGAATTAAAATGAAGACAAATTCGCAATACACTTGCTACTGTTTCAAATTTTGTATCCTTCCTAAGTTGAGGTGGTAAATTCGTCACTACTCCGCCCAGTATCTGCAGCTCTCTGGGGTCTGTTGAATGTAACAATGGTCTACATTTAAGCCAAGACCAGCAGTGTTATTCTTTGTTTGGTTTTCTATAATAATTCACTAATTAGAGGAGACTGTTTTAACATTTAGAAGGAAAACCTTGCCCTGCTGATCATAGTCACAGTCTGACTTTCAGCAGCCTCATTGTACACGGGTCTAATTGTCCCCTCAAAAGAAATTAAATGGTGAGAACCTACTTTTCAAGGGAATTCAATAGTTCTCATTATAAAATAAATAGTGTGGTCAAATGCTATTAACAAAGTGCTATTTATCTATAAAAGCAAACTAGATCCAGACTGTACTAAGAGCATTGTGCTTTTCCTACAGGGCAGGCATAATGGCAGGGCTCTTGTGGTAGGGTGATCAGGGACCTGCAAAAGCAAGGTCTGAATACAGTCAGCAACAATAGGAAAGGTTTCACGCCAGGACTGGAAACACTGGGTAAAGAGTCAGAGAGTAAATACATCAGGCTTTCTGCATTCTGAGGCCTATTCTACTGACAGATCTACCCACTCCATAGGAAAAACTGTATTCCTCAGAAATCTGGGGACACACAGTATGGCCAAGAGCCAAGAAGACTGTTTGGAGAGCATAAAAGTTGAATTCCTTAGAATTTCCAAGCACTGTGAACTATTGTGCTTCCCTGATTTTTTTTTTTTCTTCAGCCCCTTAAAAATGGTTCACGGGCCATTTAAAGATGAGTGGCAGGCAGGACTTGGCCTAAGGCCATGGATGCTGACTGATGCTGTGGACCTTAAGATGGTTAAACGTTAGCTGTTTCCAGAAAGAAATGCTAAGGGATTGTTCTTGCTTCCTTCCTTTGCTGTACTAAAACACCCTGACCAAAAGCAATGCAGGGAAGAGAGGGCTTATTTGGCTGACAGTTCCAAGTTATAGTCCATTATTCAGGGGAGGGGGGTGTGGGGGCAGTGAGAGATGGAGTCAAGACAGACTTTAAACAACCAGTCCCATCGTATCCACAGCAGAGAAAGATGGATATGCCCTCGATGCTGGCTTCTTGGCTGCTTCCGCTCAGCTAGCTTTCTTCACTCTTACACAGTTCAGGGCCAGCCAATCACATGATGTCACTCAACTTCAGGGTGGGTCTTTTCCACTTGAATTAACAATCAAGGAAATCCCCAACAGGTATGCCTATAAGCCAACCTATATCTCCCCAACCCCCCATAATATCTTTCTTCTCAGGTGTGTGTAGGTTGGGGTAGCAAGTTGACATTTAAAACTAACCGTCTCAGGGATTAACTCTGTTATAACTATCTTAACACGTACTGGTCACAGAAAAATCTATTGGGGGTAATTTCCACTCCCAAACCTGAAGAGAGACATTTTGTAGATACAAAAAGGAGAGCTGAAATTGAGGTAGGTGTGAGTTTGCAAGCATGGTGCATCCCATGACGTCATACACAACAGGCAGGAGTGTAGCTGAGTTGGTGGCATGCTTATCCAGCATACGTGGAGCCCAGCAATGCACAGACCAGATGTATCACCATACAGAATACACTCGTAATCCCGGCAGTGGGGAAAGGTGGTAAATTAGCTTTCATCACAGTTTGGCGTTCCTGCGGGAGAGACGTGAGTCCTAGCCTCCTCAGGGCTGTCAGCACGAGGCTCCCAGCAAGGCTGTAATTGAGTCAGTGAGCTTCCGGAGAACGGTCTGATGGACTTGACTATCTTCAGTATCTTGTCACTTCCCCAGGGGAATCTGTCTGTTTATCCAGCTCCTTTCAGGGGCTTTCAAGCAAAGTTTGGGCATCATTAGAGGCTCAGAAATGACAGTTGTTCACCTCCTTCCGGGATGTGTCAAAGCCCTGCCTGGGACTTGTAAAGAAATACAGGTGATTTTAATTTAAGAGAATGCCTCTGATAGTCTTCAAAGCCACTTGTCACATTGTGATGTTGTTGCTGAGAGCTCTATGAGACCATGTTGAGTGTCTGGACACTCTCTTTTAGGACACAGGAGAATCGTGTACCATAACTATAAAGATATGGTGAAAAGCCACTGAAGAGACTGGGGGTGTCGATCAGTGGTAAGGTGCCTGATGTGCAAGCAAGCAGGAGAGCCTAGTTTTGGGTCCCCAGAAAAAAGGCTGGGCATGGTAGCACATGCCTGTAATCTCAGCATTGGAGAAGCAGAGACAGTGGATCCCTGGACCTCACTGGCAAGCCAGCATAGTAAATTCAATGAACTCCTGATTCATCGGAGAAAGCCTGTCTCAGTAAATGAGGTGAAGAGTAAAGGAAGACACATGACGTCAGTCTCTGAACTCTCTACTTGCATGTATGCATGGGCAAGTACACACATACATAGAGAGATAGACACACAAACACACACACAGACACATTTAGACACACAGACACAAAGAGAGATACACACACACAGACACAGATAGACACACACACAGAGACACACACAGAGAACCACACAGATACAGACACACACACAGAGACACACAGATACAGAGACACACACAGACACACAGATACATAGACACAGACACATATACATACAGACACACAGAGACACAGAGAGATAGACACACACAGAGAGAGACACACAGAAACACACACAGAGACACAGACAGACACACACTCAGACACAGACATACATATGTGGGGGAGAGGGAAAGGAAGGGAAGTGGGAGGGTGGCCTGTGAGTAGTTTTATGTCACAGCATGTTGAGAGCAGCAGCAGCAGCAGTAGCAGGAACTTAAGAGCTGCCTTGGCTGAAAGCTCTTCCTCTTCACTCGGGCTGCAGGTGTCCATGGGTCCATAAACACAGCATCAGGCTTAGCTTCCCAGTCTTCACACTGCCTCTGTCCACTTCGCTCAGGTTCTAGCTCTGATTTAGGAAGATATGGTAACCATTTAAGGAGTGTTCATCTAGTGCTGGTGTATGTGTGTGTCTGTGTGGTGTGGTGTGGTGTGGTGTGGTGTGGTGTGGTGTGGTGTGGTGTGATGTGTTTTTCATATATAAAAGGATAGCCAAAAATACAAATGCTGTTAGTCTTCCTGAGTTGGGCTTATTTCATTGAATATGGTAATCTCCAGTCCCATCCATTTTCTGCAAATGACGTAATTTTGGTACTCTCTTTGGTTGAATAAAAAGTCCCCTCTATACACATTCCACAGTCTCTCTGATAGGCCTCTGGCTGTTCCCGGGTCTTGGCTTTTGTGCCCAGCACAGAGCTGAGGGTAGATGTGCTGGTATCTCTGTGGTTTGCTGAATGAGATTCCTTTCTTATCATGATGAGGCTCCCAGCTGCCACCCTGAAACAATCACAAACCAGACCTTGACCTGACCATGACCCCCAGCTATGTGACCCCTGACTTTTGTCTTCCTTGTAGACAAAACTTTTCTCAGCACTCTTAAGCTGGGGCTTGGGACTTTGGTCCTCTGTTCCTTCTTAGTATGACCACACAGTTGATTCCTTTCCTCTTTCCAACACCCTTGTTTTTTGTCACCCCAACGGGGTGAGTGGCTGATCCTGCTTCATTGGCACGCCTGAGTTGGACTAGCCTGGAACTCTGGTAGGGCCCCTCTGAGGAGTAACTGACAATAGACAGTCATTTCTTCTCAAGGTTACATTCCAGACTTTGTATTCCATCCCTCTCCTCAGTCTCATACAGTCTCCTGCATGGTCACAATAGAAAAGAATTCTGAACATATTCTCCATGGGTAGAGAGTAGATAAGCTTGGGTTGGAAAGATTATTCAGCTGGTAAAGTGCTTGCCACAGAGGCCTGAGGACCTGAGTTCTGTTTGGTCTAAAGCAGGCTGCTGACAATGTCCTAAGTGACAGTCAGGACTTAGCTCAGGCTGGACCCTGACTATTAGGTCCAAAGCAGGCTCTCAAAATGGCAGTGCTGCTGACAATGTCCTGAGTGACAGTTGGGGCTTAGCTCAGGCTGGACCCTGTATAAACAGAAGGATTGCTGTCAGATAAACAAAAGCCTAAATCTGGTATTCCTCAGAAATGTTTCTGTTTGTGAGAAAAAGCCATTGCTTCCCTTATCTGCCCCTACAGCCAACTGCCTCTGGCAATGGGGCATCTAGGTCCCTATTAATTCAAGCAAGCCTGGGACAGAACCAAGTCACCATGGTACATCTCAGGCTGGCCTAGCCCTCATGCCCTAACCCTTACTCTGACTCCTGGACTATCTGGCGTTCTCCCACCATAACCTGCTCCTATAAAACTGGCAAGACTATTCCATTTCCTGTTCTCTCTGCCCTGACCCCAGAAAGCCTCAGCAATTTGAATTTCCCAAATAAGCCTTCTTTTCTACCCACAGAAAGGTCCAAGTGGTGGTTTCACTGTGCCCTCATAAGTTTAATCCTCAGAACCTACATTTTAAAGAAACTCTCAGGCACTGGAGTGTGCACTTGTAACCGACGTACTGGGGAGACAGGCAGGCAGGTCCCTGGGACTCACTTGCAAATTTGCCTTTCCATTACGGCAAGCTCCAAGCCAATGAGAGATGTTGTCTTAAAATCCATAGTGAGGAATGACACCTGCGTTGACCTCTGGCTACTACATGTGCATGTGTGCACAGTCACACACATATGGACCCTACACACATGAGCACACACATCTATACATAGAGAAAAAATAAATAGGTTTCATCAAACTTGTCCTGTCCTAAGATTCTGACCTCTCTATAGCCTGTTCCCTTCAAAGGACCTCCTGTCTGACATGGAGGTTTGCACAAAGATAGCTCTGCATTGGAGTGTTCTCTTGTGGCCCATGGACACAGCTTTTCATTCCAAGCATGTCACTGAGTGTGAGCTGATACCAAGATGAAGAACGGTAGTGTGGTCTTCCGTGAGGTTTTCTTATTGACCACTGTCAGAACAGGAACAATAGAAATGTTTAGCAGGATCCAGTGAACTCAGAACACAGTCATCAATCTCTCAGTGTTCTGGAGAGATAACCGGACATTTTGTACATCTCCAACAGAAATCTGAAGGCCCTTGGGCAGATTAGGAGGCCGAATTCTGTGGCTGGCCTACCAGGCAATCCCCAGTGCAGGGGTGTAGGAAGAGTTAAGGTGGGAGGAACAAGGAGAGGAAGAGGATGAGGAAGGAGAGGAAGAGGAGAAGGAAGATAGAAGCTAGGAGAGATAGAGAACAAGAGAGGGGGACATGGAGGCTGATGTTCGCTTGTCTGTAGCAGTCAAAGGTCGTTGGTATATCTAGGTTGGGTATTGGGTTACACCTCTGATTGTATGGGCATCTTGTTATTTATTGATCATTACTAAATATGTAAGACTTTGGATAATCTAAGCATTAGAGTCTCATCTGTACTGAGCCTGTGTGATTGGCAGGATGGTCTGGGCAATGCCCAGCCTTGCAAAGACAGCGTGGAAGATTGGCAGAGCCATCTCCCATGCTGGCGTCTTGTGGGTGGCAGAGCCAGTGTTTCTGGCTGGCCGTTTTTAGCTGTGGCGCGCACGTGGCCTCTGGCCACACAACATGGCAGCTGAGCTAGCTAGCCAGAGCCACAGCAGCTTAGATAGTCGGCATGACTGGTGGCTGCTTTTTAAATAATTAAATAATTACTACAACACAGAGGGCTGTTCACCTGGGCCTCGTTTCCATGCTAACCCAGTGAACTGTGAGTTGTCAGGCGTTTGAGCAGAAACATTTCATCATGGATGAAAGACCAAGTCTAGGAAGCTTTCATATAGGACGTGGTAATCCCACCAAGACAGCCACCATCTTTGGCAGATCTATGCCTGCTTGAGAGAGTCCGTCACTAGAAGGTGCCGGTTCTCAACCTTCCTAAGGCTGTGACCCTTTAATCCTCATGTTGTGGTAACCCCAACCATAGAATTATTTTGTTACTACTTCATAACTGTAATTTTGCTATTGTTAGGAACCATAGTGTAACTATCTGATATGCAGCCCCTGTGAAAGGGCCATTCAACGCCAAACGTCACGTGTTTAGAACCATCACTATGGTGTCTGTGCACTGTTGATGAGTTCCCTCATAGAGGATTAAGGAGGATCACTGAACCTCCTCAGAAGTTTCTAGCTTCCCTTGCCATCCATATGTATGTAATTCTGTCCTAATGACACACAGCCTCAGGGGCTCAGGGAAAGGCTAGGGTTCATAGGCTGGGAAGTCTAGAGGAAGAAGACTCCACCCGTGTGATTACAGGGAATTCACCATACAGGCTGGACAGAGATTTTTACATCGCTGATGGAGTCTGCTCTTCCCCTCAGGATATCCAGGCACCCTTGAACACTGGGCTGGACCGGAAGGAATGAAGCTTAGTCGGGTGGGTGGGTTAGACAGGATCTGAGTCTTCGTGAGAGTGGCAGAAAAGGCCTTCCCTAGAGATGGTTTTCAGTGAAACAGCTCTCTTTATTGAGGGTGAACAAGGGCTATATAAACACTGGGGAATGGGTCGGGGTGACTGTACATTGTGACTGGGAATGCTTCATTTTCATGAAGAGGAATTCCAGGTGCTAGCAGGACTTGTCCTTATAGGGAGAGAGGAAGTTTAAGCTGTAATTTGGCCACCAGGCTATGTGACCACCTCAAGGGTGGTAGAAGTGAGAGTCATAAGGCTTACGTGTGCTGGGACATGCAGGCCCAGAGCAAGGAGGACGTAGTTCTACTCTTGCTTGTCTCAGGACAAGATTTTGGGGGTTTGGACATGTCTCAGCCTCACTCTTGCTGTGGACTGGTTCCCCCAGTTGCATGGCTTTCGGTTCCACACACTGCTGCGTTGGGTCACCTGTGTTCTTGCTGGCAACCCTTCATCCACACTCTGCAAGTAAGCCTGCCAAACTTATCAGCTGCCTGGGATGAGGTTCGGTAGAATCCTCCTTTGCTCTCCGGACTTTGTCAGAGGGGGTAGATGTGTTTCCATTTCCCCAGGGAGCAGTTCTCTCAACAGAAGTAACTCTGAGCTAAGCCATACAGCTTGCAGGAAGGAGACACGAAGCCCAAGTGAAAACAGCTGACTCCCACTCTGCCTCTTGTAATGTCCCCCGTAGGGACCTCATACAGGTTTGGCACCAAGTGCCAGACTCGGCTAGCCCTGGGCAGTGTGGTGCATGCAGCCTCCATGCCTGGGACACCATGTGCTTGTGGAGCTGCTATCAACAGCCTGATTGTTCTACCCCAAGTTGTCTTTTCCCCAAATCAGGGTGCACTTAGGCTACTTAACAAGGAGGGCGGCGAGAACTTGTCCCTTAGCCAAAAAGCAAGACCACTCTGGATGTCATCGGCTCCCCACGGATAGGCTGAGGCTTCTTCTGTGAATGTGTCTCTGTGCCGCTCTCCCCTCTGACCCCTCCACTTCATCCATTCACACAGCAAACTTCCCTGTTGGGAGTTTTCACACAGCATCTCTTCCCAGGGAACCCGAGTTGAATCAGGCAGCTGTGTTCAGACAAGTTGGCTCCCCCTCCCCCTTCATCCACTCTGTTCACCGAGGTCATCCTCAGGTAGTGTATTAACTTCAGGCAATTACAAAATGAATAAATGACGTATTTTGGCCCTCAAATAGCTCACAGTCTATTCAAGGAGAAGAACATGTCTAAAAATAGAATCATCAAAGCTTTTGTAAGAAATGGCGGGCCTACCAGTAACCCTTTAAAAAGTGGGTCAGGTGCCTTTTTCAAAGCAGTTTTCACTCAATAACTACTGACATGTGGATATAAAGTTCTGCCTGCAGACTCGGTGCAAGGCGTCCCTGACAGGCTGGCTCAGCTTCAGAAGTCCCACAGCACTTGATAAAGCCAACTTTTGTGTTTCAAAATGCCGGAGCCTCTTGGCTGTGAAGCTAGCTCTGTCAGCAAAGTGCCTTCCACAGGACGGTGAGGACGGAGGAGCTCATTCCCCAGAACTCTGTAGAAAGAAGCTAGGTGTGTAGTGTGCACCTGTCATCCCAATGCTGGATGGTTGGGGGGCGGGCAGGAGGCTCCCCAGAGTTCCAGGCCAGCCAGTCTAGCTGAATCAGTGACTTCTGGGGTCAGTGAGGGATCCTATGTCCAAAAATATGATGGAGCAAGATTGAGGAACACACCTTACATCAGTCTTACACACACACACACACACACACACACACACACACACACACACAGAGAGAGAGAGACAGACAGACAGACAGACACAGAGACACACAGAGAGAAACAGAGAGACAACAAGGGAGAGAGAGAGAGACAGAGAGAAAGAGAGAGAGAGAGAGAGAGAGAGAGAGAGAGAGAGAGAGAGAGAGAATGCCTGAACCAGTCTTCCTGACTTATCCTGATTCCTTCTTTTTTTCCCCACAGATGGGGATCTTATGAATCCTTTCTGCATCCTTTGTGCTTTATGGTCTCTGGCTCAGGTCTGCTCCCCAGAAGAACTTGACTTGAAATTTGTTCAGATTCTCAAGGAGCTGGGTCAGCCTCTGGCCAGCCAGGAGTGAGGACCTCACTGGAGTTGACAAATGTGGCACCGATGATCCCCTGGCCCAACGTACTGTGGAGGCTGTCAGAACGTCTTTCAGAGGTTAGCTCCAGAACACACCAACAGAAAGAACTGCGACAGTTCATGTTTTGGCTCACTGAAAAGTACAGGCAGACACACGGGACAGCGTGTTGGGTGGCTGCTGTTTAGGGGTGAAGCTTTGGGGAAATGGCAAAAGCCCATGGTGCCGAGTCAGTGGAGTGCTGGGAACAGAGGCCTGGCGTCAGTGATGTGGCAAGAGGGTGTGATGCTGGCAGGAAAGGGATGCAGGAAGCTGAGGAACAGGCCCAGATTGCAATCACAAGAACACTATAGAGAAGTAATAGCTTTCCAAGAAAGGGTGGGCCACCATACCAAGGTCAGGACATTTTGTAAAAAGCTTGGATCCTAAGATGGGAGACAGGGATATCATGATTAACAAACTAGAATGTTTCCCCTGAGCCATGGGACTCCCAGAAGTTACCACCCCAGAAGCTAGGACAAAGGCCTCTGTCCTGTGGGGCAACAAATGCCCCTCTGGAGGCCTTAGCTACCTTCTCTCTGGCCAGGTCAATGGCTAGTCATAGCACAATTCACCAGGGCAAACAGATCCTAAGGAAAAGGAAAATTCCAGATTCCAAAATACTCCCGGACATGCTCAAGGGCACCTGCAGGATGCAGCTCAGGGTGCAGTGGGTTTTTAGAGAAAGTGTATCATGTTGGGAGCAGGAGCTGACACCTGCCTCAGAACCCTGGGATGATCCCAACATGCTATGGGGGCGGCTCCTGGACCTACAGACAACACAGTGGCTCACACTACCAGGGAATGCTGGGATTGATTCCCCATGTAGGAGGTAGAAATGGAGATCAAAAGCCTCAACGTGATCAAAACACCCAAGGGAGTATTGTCTGCAAGGACCGGGGCTGTGGAAGAGATTCAGGGAGAGACAAACAACATCTACCCCTTTCTTCTAAGGAATCTGTGACAAACCAGAGTAGGATTCCATCAAACCCTTTTCCCGGGAATAACAAGTTTATTATCCTTACATGGGTGAGGGTTTGCTGGCAGAAACGGGCCAACCCAACGCAGCTCCTAGGGATCGTCCTCCTCCACCATGGATGATGGCTTCCCCATAGCTTCCTCAACCTATACATTCTGGCCCATCCCCAAGTCCCTGAAACCAAGAGCAATTGAAACAGACGTGAGTATAGATGCCTGGGAGGGGCAGGTGGGTGCTTGAGTAAAGTCTCTCCTCCCCCTGTAAGAGAATGTCAACAGTCACAGGTCTGATCAAGACTGAGGTCTGCAAGCAGGCACAGCTGATCCAATGTACATGGCTGCTGTTTGGTTTAAAGGACACCGTTCTACAATAAAGGACACACATACCCCACAAAGGAGTGTGCTAGAAACATGGCCAAGGTATCGATGAGAATTCCCGAGTTGTTTGTCTGTCAGCCGTAGTGATCTGAGAGATTCTCTTACAGAACCAGGCTCGATGACACCCGTGAGATGGGCCCCTGACAGTATGGCAGCTGGCCGAGCTTCACCACCAGGACAGGGTGGTCACAAGAGCAGGATTACAGCACCCAACCATAGTATGGGCCCACACTGAATAATGAGGATTAGGAGACCTCATCTTTCAGCCAGCAGCGGCTCTGATTTATCTCTGTAACTGAAAGAAATAAGGAATTGAAAGTTACAAGTCCCAGGAGGCCTCCACAAGAACTCCAGTCTCATGTCCACCCTCTGAGCCAAAGCAGTTTGCATATCCAGAATCAGCCTTGCACCACGGTGCTGTATTTAAGTGTGCAACTTTCAGATGCTTCCCTGACTAACACGTGGCCAACTTCTCAGGAGATTGTTCATTAGGAAGAGACAAAGAACAAAGATTCCAAGGAGTGTTAGAGAGTAGAGTCCAGTAGCACAGTCCTGGGGGACCCAGACAAACTTCCCTACCAAGACAGTGGACTTGGAGCCAGTGATCAACGAGGTTCAGCCCAGATTGTTCTCATAAGAGCCCCAACAGCTCTGCAGACCCACTCTGTGTTGTCCGCCTGGTTCTGACTCAGCCACTGCCAAAGGAATGCTGGGATCCTTTTCCATTCCTCACTGGCTGCTGAAGCACCGGGGCCATCGTGGTCTTGTAGAAAGCCAAGCTTGTTATCAGGCCACGCCCAATCACTTCTCAGGTGGTGACACATGCCTGCAGTCCTTCCTCGGGTAATGGCAGTGATCATCCACACATTAATGACCAGGCATGGAGTGGTTGCTGGGAGGACCATTAGTCCCCAGCAGACTCTGGCAGGTTTCTGTGAATATCCTCTAAGTGGTTACCCTGGAGACCTTCTTAATTAATCGAAATCCTTTGCACACAGCTGCAGTCTGTCAGTAGCCAGGAGAAGCAGCCTTTTCCGAAGGTTTGGCCCAAGGCCGTCCTCTATCCAGAGGACTTCTCTTTCTAGGTGGTTCCCTGATGGTACTGAACAGCATCTGTGCGCCCTCAAGTGCCAGGCAGCCCTGTCCTATGAGCCTAAGAAAGCTCTTCTTGGAGGCTTTCTATTCACCCCAAACCCAATAAGACCGAAATCAAATACCCTCTTCCATCACAAGCATGACTAGGTCTGTGTGACACTCTTCTCTGATCAGAACCTTGCACACATTTAGTTGCACAAGCCAGAAGTCTTAGGGGGTTCTTCTTAGCATACAACCAGAAGTTGTTTTGAACCCCTGACTCTGCCTTGCTCACCCAGAGTCATCTCTGGAGCCTGTTTTGTTAAATTATTTATTTCTCCAATCCATCTACGTCTTCCTCTGAGCTACAGTCATCTCAACAGCCCTGGGAGGCAGCAAGCAGTAGCCTCTCAGCTGATCTCTTACATCTCTAATGGTCTGTCAGTCTGTCTTCACTACCTCAGCAAGAACAATCTCTTCCAAAGTGATCTGATTGCTTCATCCCTCTGAAGCCAAAGTGACCTTCTTGGATCCTAACTCGTGGCAATCACAGCCATTACCATCTCCTCCCATACTCAACTTGAGCAGATCTGTGTGAGCAGTAGATCAAGGTTACCTTCAAGTCTGAGTACACAGATACCCTGTACCCATCCTGGGTGCTCAGAACTGAGAAGGCCCAAGGAGAGGCCCACCCAGAAGAAACTACAACACCCCTTTGCCCATGTGATTATAGAAGTGGATCTCAGCCACAGTCATGAGATGGTGACAGCCCTGGGAGACAGGACTTTAGAGGATCCCGAGCCTGAAACATCGTCTTCCTCACATCTGGGTTCTGACTTGCTCACTGTGGAGATGCTGTGCTTGTGTTAAGCTACCAGGTTTGAGGGGTTACTTGTTTCACAAAAGGAATAATTAGTACATTGTTGTAGTTTGAAAGTAAAATGTTCTCTGAGTCTCATGTGTCTGAATACATGGTCCCCAGCTGATGATGGCTCTGTTTGGGAAGGTTATAAAACCTTGAGGAAGTGGAGCCTTGGTAGAGGAGGTGGAGCCTTGGTAGGGGAGGTGGAGCCTTGGTAGAGGAGATGGAGCCTTGATAGAGGAGATGGAGCCTTGGTAGAAGAGATGGAGCCTTGGTAGAGGAGGCGGAGCCTTGGTAGAGGAGGTGGAGCCTTGGTAGAGGAGGTGGAGCCTTGGTAGAGGAAGTAAGAAGATAAACCAAGTGGGAGAGAGAAGAGGTGAGGGAGGGAGGGAAGAGGGAGGAGGGAGGAGGATGTGAATTGAGGAGGGCATCATTTGCTGTTTAGTAATTCAGAAGAGAACAGGGTGGAGGTAGTGAACACAGAAGGAGGGGTGGCAACTCTTTGGACTAAGAAGGCTGCCATTTGTTTCTCGATCCCTCCTGGCGACCACCCCTGGTTTGTGACTCCAACTCCCCATCCTCCACAGGTGCACTCCAATCCTCCTGGACTTTGAGCCTACCCTTTCTGTCCGTTTGTCGCTACTTGGCCTTTCATTTAAAACCCCCTTTTTAGTGGCCTACACCCCCCCCCGCTTGAATTGACATTTAAGCCCAACCCATTTCCTAATATCTTAAATTCTCAGAGTCATGAGTCTCAGGGCCTTGTGGCTCAGCTTCCTTCCTGGGTCTTAGAACAGTCAGGCTTCCGTAGGAACCATCGGTATAGCATGGATGAATCGAGAACCACAACCCTGGCGTCATGGAAGGAAGGGAGAGTCCTATCTGGGCTCCCTTCTCTCCTCATTCCCTGGACTCACTTGCTGTTCTAATAGCTGGAGTGTAAACTACCGAGGCTTCAAGTGAGACAGAGCTGGAGCAGAGTCGGGGTGGTGGTGGGGGTCAGAGGGAGCTGACCTTCTCAAACCTGTGTCACACCTCTGCACAGAATGGCTGTTTTTGGATGGCCAATGTCTTAGGGTTTCTATTTCTGCACATACTTCATGACCAAGAAGCAAGTTGGAGAGGAAAGGGTTTATTCGGCTTACACTTCCACATTGCTGTTCATCACCAAAGGAAGTCAGGACTGGAACTCAAGCAGGTCAGGAAGCAGGAGCTGATGCAGAGGCCATGGAGAGATGTTACTTACTGGCTTGCTTACCCTGGCTTGCTCAGCTTGCTTTCTTATAGAACCCAAGACTACCAGCCCAGGGATGAGGCACCATCCACAATGCACCCCTCCCCCCCCTTGATCACTAATTGAGAAAATGCCTTACAGCTGGATCTCATGGAGGCATTTCTTCATCGGAGGCTCCTTTCTCTGTGATAACTCCAGCTTGTGACAAGCTGACACACAGAACTGGCCAGTACAGCCGAGCAGTAGGGGTCTGAGAGAAGAAGCATCCACTGCCTAGACACAGCTGTCTCTTAGCCAAGCGGGGCTGGTAGAAGGCCTTTTCCCAGATAGAAGCATCTTAGTGTGTGCCTGACTCCAGAAACAGCTTCGGAAGGGAGCGGCTGTGATTTCCAGATGAAACCAAACCAAGCCAAAAAACCAAACAACAAACCAACCCACCAACACCGGGTCCAGGAAGATGGCTCAAAGTGCTTCTATCTGTGCAAGCCTGGTGACCTAAGTTCAGATCCCAGAACCCACGTAAAAGCTGGTTATGTAAAAGTAGCACAAGTGTCCAAAAAGACCCACAGGCCTCCATGGAGAGATGGGAGGTGGAGACAGGAGGATTCCAGGAGCTTGAGGGCCAGCTAGCCTGGTATATTCAGTGTCAAAGAGACTGCGTCTCACCCAGCATGGAAAGCCAAAAAGTTGTCCTACTAGCTCCATAGGAATCTGTGACGCTCGTGTATCCACACTCACAAGTGCACTCACACATCAAACATAGTCATCAAAAAATCCTCACCAACATATGTGTGTGTGTATATGTATATGAGTGTGCATGGCTGTGTTACCTGTAATCAGTGTGTGTGTGTGTGTGTGTGTGTGTGTAGGTAGCCTGGGGAGTTTGCACTCCAGCTATTCAGACAGCAAGTAAGTCCAGGGAATGAGGAGAGAGGGGGGCCTGGATGGGACCCTCCTTTCCTTCCATGTCGCCAAGGTTGTGTGCATGAGTGTGTGCGTGGCTGTGTTACCTGTAATTAGCCATTCTCTCCACTCTGTATATTTATTTCCACCCTAGTATGATTTTTAAGATAAAACTTGAAGTCTCTAGTGACCTCAGGTGTCCTTTCTCTTCTTGGTATTCCAGGTGGGGGTGACACAGCTGAGGGTTAAACTCCAGGCAAATTTCATCATTTAAAACCAGACACCAAGGCAACAGTCAGGGTGAAGAATATTAATATGCTAAGGGTATAGCAGAGAAGGAGGCTGGGCTGCCCTGGGGGCAAGAGTGAGCTCTGAGCCGACCTAGCACCTCCAGAAGATTTTTCTTGGTTCTTTAGATTCCTGGCATGCTGAGGAGGCAGGTCAGTGGGTCTAGCGCCTATTGTACACAAAGGCCTGATTGAAGATAGTCTTCAGCATGGTACTGACAAGATGTGGTGCTGCCGGCCTGTAATCCCTGTACTTGGAAGGTGGAAGTCAAAGGGTCAGAGGTTCAAGGTCATCCTCAGGCTACAAGGTGAGACCGAGGCTGGCTCTTAAAACAGGACAGACAAAACGGGAGTGAGGTGCTCAGAGGCTGCACTGTTTTTTTTACTAGGATAATACTTGGGTTGTATATTTTTCTGTCTGAGGTTTTGCTCCAGATAATCAGAGCCTGAGACTCCACACACCCCGCCTGGGTAGGAGGAGGGTTGCCTCTCTGTTTGCTCAGCCCAGGGAAGATAGAATGAGGAGTTAACTGACCCTCCCCAGCCTGCTCCCATTTGGATACACCTCCCCTGATGTTTGAAAGCCTCTTCTGTGGATGATTCTCAAGGATCCTCGCAGGGAGAGCTGAGTCCTTAGCTGTAATGGCAGTGGGCGCCCGTCCAGATTCATAACCATTCTGCCTCCCACACTGGATGCTGAATCCAGGCAGGGGTGCGGCTCTGATTTCTTATCCTAGGAGCAAAACCAAACCAAGGAGGGTGAGGAAGGGAAGCATTAATTCCACACTGTCCCAACAGTTACAGCTGCTGGGCCCTGTGGCACATGCTTACAGCACCAACATCTGGCAGGCTGAAGCAGGAGAACTGGGAGTTCAAAGCCAGCCAATGCTAAATGGTGAGTTTAAGACCAGTCTGGTTTGTACAGTGACACTGTCTCAAAACAAATAAACAAACACACAAGCAAGCAAACAAACAAACAAACAAGTGTGCTTGTGTGTTTGTCTTCTGAAACTTGGCCCATGTTCAGAAGAGAGCCACTGGTAGGGCACAGAGACGCGGAGCACTGAGAAGGTCTTTGTCGAGGATCTCCGTATTTCATTTCAGCCAATTCTAATTCAGTAATGAATAATTGATGATTCAATTTCGTCTTAAGTAGCCACACGTGGCGTAGCGGCATGCGAGGCGGCAAAAACTGTTTATAAAGGCGATTTGTTACGGAGAGGAAGGAAAAGAAAGAGCATCCAGTGAGCACAATGCCAAAATGGGCATCTTTCCTTCGCCGTCTTGATGAATTTCGGGAGAGGGGAGGAGCCGGCTGAGAGCTGCTCACGCTGGTAGCTGTAGGTGGGGAGACCTACTGGACTCCTGTGTCAGCCCGCACGGAACTCTTACTTTATACCCGCTTCATTTTAATCGATTTATAACACAGAAAAGGGCAATCTGTTTTTTTAAATTCTCTCCCCTCACCCTGTGTGTATATGTATGTCCTAGTCGGTGTGTGTGACTATCAGGTTAAGCCTTTGAGATGTGTTAATGTAATGGAAGAGAGTCTCCTCCTGGCTGCCTTCAGATCAGGAAGTAGAACTCTTGGCTCCTCCAGCACCATGTCTGCCTGCACGATGCCATGCTTCCCACCATGATAATGGACTGAACCTCTGAGCCTGTAAGCCAATCCAATTAAAGGTTGTCCTTTATAAGAGTTGCCTTGGTCGTGGCATCTCTTCACAGCAACGAAACCCTAACTGTGACAGTGGACTATGTTATCTGTAAACCAAACAAACCCTTACCTTCCCCAGTTACTTTTGGCTATGGTGTTTACCATAGCAACAGCAAACCAGCACAGTCATGCATATTTGGCTTGAGATTCTTCCTGAAGAAAGAGCTATGTTTTGAGTCAGGAGCTATGTAGCGAGTTAAAACTAACTGAACGAAGAGATGGTCTCGTACAGACTCACATTCAAACTCGAGACATTATTCTTGTGCTTTCCAAAGAGAAACGGGACAGACATCCTGGGCTAGTAAGCAAAATACTGCAGAGATTAGGAACTGTCAGAGAAGCCTCCTGGAACCAGGGCTCTTTGACGTGGGAATCTGCACCACTATCTAGGCCCCTGAACATATCAATAAACTTTGATGTGAGGAGAACTGGATGCTGGGAAGAATGCACTGTTACGGTTGTGTTTGTTTAGCTGTGGTACACAAACACCCCTGGGGCTCCCAGGCACATTCTGGGGCTGTGGCTTCTGGCATTTCAGAATTCCTTCAGCTAGTCATCTTCCATCCTGGAATTCTTTCCCGGAGCTTTTAGAAATCTGATTGCTGTTTGCAAAGTAGATCTACCAAAGGGAGTGCAGCTAAGATCAAACAAAAAGTGACAGGCAGCGAGGAAGAGCTGAGTCACCCGAGATGGACAGTGTAGGCGTTGCTTCCATTATGTCTAAATTACCTTCTCCTTTACGTTGGATTTATTTATGGGTATGTGCTCAGGCAAAGAATAGCTATTAGGGCTGTAAATTGTGACTGATACGGAGATTGATAGCCTTAAAAATAGTCCACGAGGGAATTCAGGGTCTTGTTTAACCACCTCTGAAATGTGTCTCCAGCATTCACGGGTGTTATAAAATTTATAAGCCTGTGATCACACTGCCCACGTGGCAGGACTGGAAGTTCATCTCAGAATTCTGCATCTGAAGGGAGCCTCTCTGTAACATTCTGAGTGGGTGTCATATTAACACTGTCATTGTCTGAAGGTCATAGAAGCTAGACTCAGAGCTGGGACTCAAACCATCAGAAATCAGTATCATCTTCAAGATGTAAGGACTGGGAGGAAGAGGAGTCTGCTCACTTCCTTGGATACTGGCCTGAGGAGGACAGGGAAGGACCTATTGTCTCCTGAGGCAGAGGTGGAGCTTTCCCACACGTAGGCAGGTTCTGCAGGCTGGCAGGAGTTTCTTGTTAAACTTTGGGGAACTTTGTAGTTCTGTTTTTATATATAACTGCCATGAATCCAGCTGAGGGCACAGCTATGACTCAGGCACTCAGGTTCTTGAGGCCAGCCTTGGCTGCCTAACAAGTCAAAAGCCAGCCTGGACTACATGCAAGCCTGTCTCAAAAACAAAATAAACTCAATCTTGAAGTTGCACTGCTCAAAAATATATTTCAAGAACAGAGTTAACTCTTGCTGAATATCCTGGTTGTGGGACCGTTACCAGGTAAGGCCTAGCTGGTAAAAGCAGGTCACTGAGGGCAGGCCTTTGAAAGTTCTCTCCATAATCCCAGATACTGGTTCCCAGTCCTCCATGATGTGAAGAATCCATGTGCCCCCTCTGCCATGCCTTCCCCATCATTGACTGAGACCATGAGCTAAAATAATCCTCTCTTAATAGTTCTTGTCAAGTATCCTGGTCACAGTGACACAAAGGTAAGAAACATGGGGTCAGGCAACCTTGCCGACTTGAATATTCTCCTGCAGTGGTTTATTGAACATGACTTTAAGAAAAGCTCTGTGTGGACTTCGTGCCCCTTTCCCTGTGTGGTTTTCATGTGTGTTTTGCTGTGTGGACTTCATGCATGTTTTCCTGTGTGGGCTTCATGCATGTTTTCCTGTGTGGACTTCCTGTGTGTTTTCCTGTGTGGCCTTCATGCCCCTTTTTCTTTCTTTCTTTCTTTCTTTTTTTTTTTTTTTTTTTTTTTTTTTTTTTTTTTTTTTTTTTTTTTTTTTTTTCTGTCTTTTGGGGTTGGGTGGAGGTGTCAGGATTCAGGGAGGACTGACTGGTTTGCCTGGAACTCTGTGATGGTAGAATACTTCTTCCCATGGCATCCCTCTTAGCTTTAGACCGGAGTCAGATTCTTATCAAAATGCATTGTTCAAAAGTCCACTCATAGTGGAAGTTAACAGGCAAATAAGCAAGTTCTTCCTTTATTTTTCTGCCCTTCTATGGTATCCAAAGGTAGAAATCAGAACATTACAGACTGCACTGTGAGCTGGAGCTGGGAGAGGATATGAGAGCATGCTCAGTGTAACAGGCCCTGTCTTCCCTAGCTGGGGTCATCCAATTAGGAGGCTGCTGGAGTTCGTGTTCCAGCTGCCCGTGGTGGGCATCATGAAACCAAAACATGGAGCTGTGGAACTCACTGCAGCAAATGTCCACCCAGTCTAAAGAATGAAACAGCCTTGACCCCGCAGGGCCCTATCTCCCGCGGACATGAGTGGCTAGGTTAAAATATGAAATATAACTGTCTTGTTTTCTGTTCTCTGATGACCTAGGCCTGGCTGACCTACAGAACCCTCAGCCAACACTAATCCAAATTAGACCTAAATTAGACCAGCAGCTCCCTTTCTGTTGGTCTGATGACCTGGAGTTCCCATTTTCCCTGCAGGCTTAAGCACAAATAGGAAATATCTAAATGGCTGCAGTCACATCAATTAAAGTGAAGATGGCTTGCCCACTTTGACCCAGAGTCTTTTATGTTTGATATACTTTCTTAATTAAAAAGTACACCATGATCAGAACTGCAACATTAGGAGGTTTTGTGTGTATGTGAGTGTGTGTGTATGAGTGTGGTTGTGTGCCTGTGTGTGCAAAATAAAAAGGAGAGGGAGGCTGAGGGATAGCTCTTTGTGGTGTTTAAGCTTAGTGAGTCATGCTTATTTTCAACATAATAAGCCACAGACAGAAAGAAAGTCTTTGGTGCTAAAGCTTAGCTTGGCATCTGTTTCTAGGACTTCTGAGGTTGCTGAGGAGAACCTGGAGATCAAGTCTCCTTTCCAAGCAGATACAATCCTTCTTCCTGTCCAGCCCCCTCCAGCAGTGTGTGTTGCCACACAGAGAACAAGCTCACACTACAGCTTGGGCCATAGGTCCTCCGCATGAGAACTCACTCCACACTCAGTGCTTCAGTACACACCCCTGTCATCCTTCACCACATACAATGCTCTCAGAAGTCATCTTCCTTGTCTGCCACTCACCACTCAGTGCCTATTCCTCCTGACTTAAACACAAGATCACAGAGGGCAGGACAAGCCCTTGCTGTCACCATGGAATCCTGGACTTCAAACAGGGGCTATAACTACCATGTTCACGATAGATATTTGATTAACAAGAACATCTGTGAGCTTTAGTGTGAACATGGGATCAAACCAGCCTTGCCTGGACCATGTCACAGGGAGGCAACTAGACTGTAAAATGTCCTGCGTTCAGTTCTGTGGACATGTGCTTCCCCAGCACTGTCCATCTGGGAACCACTGATTCCGTCTGAATGTCTACTTTAGATGACAGCAGAATCCACTCTGAGGTCCACTGAGTACATACGGGGGAATGGTTCATTTTTTAAAAATCTTTTGTTGTGTATATGCACACATGTATGGGTGATGATATGTATGTGTGTGTTCATGTATGATGTGTATGCATATGTATGTTCAATGTGTGCATGATGATGAGTGACAAGTGTTTGTGTTTATGAGTGCAGGTGTTTGTATGAGTGCAGGTGTTTGAGTGCATGAGTGCAGGTGTTTGAGTGCATGAGTGCAGGTGTTTGAGTGCATGAGTGCAGGTGTTTGAGTGCATGAGTGCAGGTGTTTGTATGAGTGCAGGTGTTTGTATGAGTGCAGGTGTGTGTTTGTATGAGTGCAGGTGTTTGAGTGCATGAGTGCAGGTGTGTGTGTGCATGAGTGCAGGTGTTTGAGTGCAGGTGTTTGAGGGCAGATGTTTGTGTGCATGAGTGCAGGTGTTTGAGTGTATGAGTGTATGTGTTTGAGTGTACAAGTGCAGGTGTTTGTGTACATGAGTGCAGGTGTTTTTGTGTAGGAGTGCAGGTGTTTGTGTGCATGAGTGCAGGTGTTTAAGTGCTCAGAGAGCATGTAGGGGTTAGAGGACAGACTTGGGTGTCCGTCCTTGCTTTCTATTGTGTTGGGGCAGGATGTTCACCATTGTATACACCAAGTAAGCCAGAGATTCTACTATCTTAGCCTTCTAACTTGCCATGAGTACAGGAATTACACATATGGGCTGCTGAGTCTGGCTTCATGTGAGTTCTGAGCATCTGAACTGAGACTGTCACAGCCACACAGTAAGTACCCTACCCCCTTGAGCCATCTCCCCAGATCAGGATTGCTTCTTAATGTGGCTACTTGATCACTATCAATGTGTTGGGTGCTGGTTGCTACCTGCACTGGTAACTAGTCACAGGTTTTCTCCATGTTCCCAAGACTCCATTTCCCCTCTGGCAATGGCTGGCCAGAAGGGCTCTCAGAAAGCACCAGGTTGTTTTCAGGGTTCTGAGACTCAAAAGACAGAAGAGCAAGAAGCCAAAAATAGCTCAGGGCCACCAAGGAACTTCTGGGAGTAAATTCTGCTTCCTCCTACAACTGGCTGTGTGACCTTGGGCAAGCTCCTCACCCTCTCTCTGCCTGAGGCTGTCATCTATGTGAGGTTAGCTCTCATTGGCACTCAAGATGCTTAGGGATGTCAGAGTAAAGGAATTAATGCCAGCCATGCCAGTCACGAAGTCAGCACAGGGGAGCATGTCAGGTACCTTGTAAGTTTTCTCTTTGCTATCTTTCCTACCCATAAGGAATTTGCTGGGGACAGAGGAGGACAGGCCAGAGCAGAGTGCCCAGAGCATGTCTGATAAAGACCTAGTACACTTCAGTGACTGGAATACCCTGGACTGAGGTTTCAAAAGGACTCAGCATGAGATTTAGGCTGACACCCTGTAACATGAACAGCTATCTTCCTGTGTCCTGGCGACCACTGATTGTGTTGATTAAAACAGGACACAGCTCAGTGATCCTGTGTCCCAACCCATGTTTACTCTCACCTGACTGTTACAGAAAGGTTGCAAGATGCGATAGAGACACCCCAGGGCTCCTCACCAACACAGAACAGTACTTCACAGTACACTGATACTGTTGCTGGAAGAGTTTACAATAGTTTGTTTTACCGAGTTGATACATAGAGGCCTTGGTCAGCAGAAGGAAGCTATTGGAAGTCTTACCTTCTTATCTATGCCCTTGGCTTCTTGGGACTGTCAAACTCTCAAATCCAACTTCCACTCTCTTGACCGGAAAAGGACCAAGATGATAGCCCCTTAACGGTGAGCCACAGTCTGTGTAAACCACTCTCCCCCTGCCAAGACTGGGGGCCTCCATACCAACGCCTCTATCCTGCTCCTCTTCCCTGGGTGGCACAGGACTCTGGTTTACTGGTGACTCCAGTGTTCAGCTGTGGATGCAGCTGCCTTCCTCCCTGTTCGGTTCCATGCGTGGCTGCTCATACAGCAGGGTGGGAGTGGCCACATCTTTGGAATTCCTTTCCATTTTGAGTCAGAAGAACCTGCATCTGTTGGCTCCCTGGGAACAGCCAAAGTTAATGAGGAGCTTTGAACTGGCTTTTGTGATACCTCCTGCTGGAGAAGGCATGTGAGGGCAGTCAGGTTACTAGAGACCATCTAGCCAGCCCGGGTATATGTATGCGTTTGTGATGGGACTTTCCTGGAGATACGTGAATGGCATCAGCTCATCCCAGATAGAGAGGACATCAGCAAACCAAAGGGAAGTGCTCATCCAAGGAGTGAATGGGTGGGTTTGTGGAGATTGTTTACAGGAACAAGACCACTCAAGGGCAGCCACACTGACAGCAAGTCCCAGCCCAGTCAACTCTATTTCATACATAATAGTGACTGACATCTTTGGGAGAGGAGGGAACTTGTGGGAATGTTCGGGAGGCCTTGTGTTTCCTATGCCTGGTAAATTCCTCCCATTCCTCCATGCAGGAACATTGACAGACCAGATCTCATGAGGGTGTTGTGTAGGTGATCACAGCTACTCTACTTCAAGATGGCAAGGCTCCTGTCCAGCCTGGAGAGAGCGTCTATATTACAATCATATAGTGTCATTATATTGCATATGTACACATATATGCATGTGATATATATTATAATACACATGTGTTACACAATATATATTACATGTGTAATATACAAGCATATATTACACACACATACATCTGTTACATTTATATATACCTTGCTATGTATTCCACAAAGTCTAAGCCTTAGAAACATGGTCCCCAGAAAAGAAATACTGAGAGGAGGAGACAATGCACACTCTCCTTTATTCTAGCATTAACCAAGCTGCAAGTTGTCCCAGGACTGGCTTGGTTAGCATCTCTACTTCCTCTGGCCGACTTGCTGTGTCTCACCATGTGACATGCTTTGCTTCAGTATGATAGTGCTTGGCTGGGCTGAGTAGGCGTCAACCTCATGTCCCTAGCCAAGCTAGTCTCTAGAACCAAGGACTAAGTATATCTCTATCCCATAAAGATTGATAAATTGCCCTTCTCAGGTACTCAGGTATTGCCACAGACATGCCCATCCTTGTAAACAAATGTCTGCCATACATCTATGTTTCAGTCTAAATACTGAATGTTCTGGAACGATGTCATGAAAAGATACCTAGGGGGATCGTGAACGTCTGTCTGTGCGAAAGGCTGTTGCCATGGCAGCTCAGCACCCTTGGGCAGCCTCCTAATGAAGAGTTATTACTTCTTAGCCGAAACACGTCGCAGGGAATGGATTAGTCATCAGCTTGTGGAGAGATACAAGTTATTTTTTTCTTCCAATTGCTCTCGGATGTAAACACACTGATCTACGTGTGACAATCCCTGCCCACGTCTGACTCACTTGCCCTGCTCTTTCGTCACCGAGCTAGTGAAGGAAGGGATGTGAGGTCTCTATTGCCCCCCAGGGACCCTTCAAACATCTGTGGGTGGCATCCTGTGGCATTGGTCGCATCCTGTGGCAACTTAGATGATGTATTCTGAAAGAGGGTTCAGGAAAGTCTCTATAAAGCTGACAGGCCCCATTGTCTGGCAGCCACACTGTGCCTGACAGAAATATACCACAGGCTCCTGTGAGCTTCACATCAGAGCTGGCCACTGTTCTCTCCTCGGCCTCCAGTAATTGGGGCAGGGGAGACTGATAACACGATTAGAGAGGTGCTGAGCGCTCCAGGCCCCTGAGCTGTGGAAAAGGCTTATGTTTCCATCTTGGGACCTGGAGATGTATCTGATAGCTGTGACTGTTACTCCCCTGGGTTCACTGATCCTTCTAAATTCCTGAGATGTCTTCCTCTTCCTCTTCTTCCTCCTCTTCTTCCTCCTCCTCCTCCTCCTCCTCCATCCCAGTCCTCAGGCAAGTCCCCACACATCGATGAACGTCCCACTGTAACATCCACAAAGCAAACCCACAGAAATACCACACATGCTCGTGTGCTCCTGAGGGGATAAAAACCTTAACTCCACAAAACCATCAAGTCATCTTTGATATGTGGGAAAGATTTCCAGGCTGCATATTTGTCAGGCATAAAATACGTGAGGTAATAAACCATAGGGACAATTATAATAAATAATTAAGAGAGTTTCCTCTTCTGCCCTGAAACTGCAGGACACTCGGAGACAGACTGAGACGACAGCTGAGGAGACAAGATGTTTTCTCTGTCACCCTGTTCTAGTTTTCTCTCTGCTGCTGTCATAAAAATGTTTGATCATGGGAGGGGGCGGGAGCTTAGCAGTTAGGAACACTGATGGTTCTTACAGAGGATCAGGGTTCAGTTCCCAGAACTACGGGGTGTCTCACAACCATCCATAACTGTAGTTCCAGGGGATCTGACAGTCTCTTCTGGCCTCCACAGGTACCAGGCATGTGAATGGTGCACAGACACACAAGTAGATAAACACTCGTTCACAAGCGGGGGGGGTTGTCCTGGAGGGGGTGGGAGACAGAGGACTGCCCCTAGATAGAGAGGAGACAGACATGGCCTAGGGGCAAATGGAGGTTTATAAAAGTAGAGGGAAAAGCCTCCTGTTAGGATGAGGTGTTTAATTTTAGTTGGGCATGTTAATCAGGGCAGTCAAAGGGGGCTTTTGATCGCTGGACTTCAATACTTTGATAGCTGGACCTTGATAATCAGCCTTAGAAAGAGGAAGCAGCTTTAGGAATGGTGGCTAGCTTTAGGAATGGAATCTAACGGGTTTTAGCAAGGCAGAGGGGATGGGGGAGAAGAGCAAGGTCTGCAGAGCCATGTTTGCCATGTTTGGGCCTGCTAGAGCCCCTTTGTATATAATCTCGTGTGTGTGTGTGTGTGTGTGTGTGTGTGTGTGTTTGGCTTATACTTTCGTGTCACACTCTATCACTGAGGGAAATTAAGGAAGAAACTTAATCAGAATCCCGAAACAGAAACCGTAGGGAAACCTGATTGCTGGCTCACCCTCTGGCTCTGACGTGCTCACTCTGGACTCAGCTAGCTTGTTTATACAACTCCAGGACTACCTGCCAAGGAATAGGCTGGTCCCACCTGCATCAATTATCAATCAAGATGATTGATTGGTCTACAAGCCAGTAGACCAATCTGATAAAGACAATTACTCAGTTCGGCAATGCAATGCAATGCAGCTCCCAACACTCCTGTGAGAAGGCGCATAACTGGCCGTGACTCCGGTTCTAAGGGACACGACTCTATATTCTGGCCTCTGTAGGTACCTGGACTTTAATAGGCATACCTACCTACACACTGATTGACACACATCCACACACAATAATTCTTAAATTACTTTTAAAGATCCCTTTCTCCTGATCACAGAAAATGAAAAACTTAACTGGTGTATAGAAAGAGAAGTGTAGGAGCTGAGACTGCTGGGCAGCAAAAAGGGAAAGCATTCACGACATTGATGTGTCACCTACAGTTAACGAGAAATCGCATCCTCTGGGAGCTTTGGGGAAAGATTGGCTGGATAATATCATTTAGAAAAGCCTGACAAGGGGCAGTGGCCACCGTCACTTGTTCTCTATCTGCTCTCTGGCTGTAAACTTTGCCTGATAAGAGCTTTCAGGGAAGGGGCCTAGATTCTGTTCCTGCAGGTCCTTGGCTCAAGCTCAAATGACAAATCATATAGGAGATAAGGAAATCATCTTGGTTCTTTAGAGTTAGAAGAAGATGAGATTTAAAATGTCATTTGGTGGCTACATGAGAAGAGTTCCCACAATCAGGCACCACAAATAAACCACGTTACTTAGCAAATGTCCACAGGGAGACAGCCGAGCAGATATTTAGAGAGTGAAGAAAGAGCTAAACATGTCTGGAGCATCAAGAATTCAAGTCTAGGAAGGAAAAACGGCCCCGTGGATGACCGGGGATTAAAGTGTTAAGGGACATAGCTCACATGGAAAAGAAACATTTTGGAAACTCGCAGTGGAAATCTCACGTGAGCCAATTCCAGGGCAGGCATGAAAAGGAGTAGAGAGAAAGAAGAAATTCACCCTAGAATATAAAGCAGAGAGTTTCTTTTATGATTGGTGGCTTCCCCCACCCCCCACTTTCCCCATCTGCTCTCCTAAGTAACCCATGTATCTCATTTACCCCAAACAGCTCACACTTCTGATGCACTCTCTTGCAAATCACTAAGAGCCCTGTTTGGCTCTGAGACCAGGCATCCCAGCCCTTCCCAGGTAGAACGGATCCCTACGGTCAGATCCGACTGTATAAAATAGAAAGAGTCACAAGAGCAATATTTAAATTGGATCTGTTATTTGCTCAAGCAAATGCCTCGCACATTTTTTTTTTTTGAGCTCCGCTTCCATTTTGTTTATCTCCAGAATTAAAGATAATGAGACACACTAGTCTGCCGCAGAAGCTGAGGTGGGAGATGTTCCAACCAGAATCCTGCCCTGCCCGACTGGCCCCTCAGTGGCCTCAGCTCCCTCTGCAATCCCTCTGGATGCCACTCTCATTAGAAGGCTAAATCAGGGGAAAAGAGTGCTTGCCTAGTCTCCTGGGCTACATGTTGGGGCTGGGGAGAGCATCTGGGTGCATTTGAGCATGACAACCGAGTGTGTCCAGTCTGAACTGTAAAGCGTTGCAGTCACAGGGACTCCAGCGTAGTGAGCAGAGCCACAGAACCTTTGTTCCAGCTCTGCACTGTAGGTCAAAGCCAGTGGCATCTCCAGTGACTGAGGAGCAGGGCTTCCCCCCACACCAAGTTAGATTCTTGGAGCCTCCCTGCTAGCCAGTACACATTTTGCTAAGAACCTGGAGAGGTCGAGGTGTCGCCAGATCCCAATCTGCAGCAGGCTGTGCTGTCTTGGCAGCCTATAGCGAGACTTGCAGGCTTCAGGCCCTAACCCATTGGTGGAGATAGGCTTTGATCAGCAACGTGTCCACTTGGTGCTGTCCGTGCTAGTCCTGCGCTGTCAGGAACCTTCATTGTCTTCTAGTCCCTAGTGGCTTTCCCAGGAGCCACCGGAGGGAAACTGAGGCACAGCTGATGGAAAAGCAGGGGGTTTCAGGAGAGAGAAGTCCAAGGGATCTGAGCTAAGTCTAGCTGACATATGCTCCTGAATTCTCTTTTCACTGTGTAGCCCAGGCTGGCCTAGTCTAGAACTTGATGTGTAGACCAGGCTAGCCTCATAACAATCTGCCTTCCTTTGCCTCCCAAGTGCTGGGATGAACGTCACACACCACTAGGCCTGGCTAGCAATTTTTTTTTTAATTAAAAAAATAACTAAATTTGCTCAGAAGTTTTTTTTTTTTTTAATTTTCTTTTATTTTTATTTTATTATTATTATTATTGTTTTTTGGTTTTGGTTTTTTTTTTGTTTGTTTGTTTGTTTTGTTTTTCGAAACAGGGTTTCTCTGTGTAGCCCTGGCTGTCCTGGAACTCACTCTGTAGACCAGACTGGCCTCGAACTCAGAAATCCACCTGCCTCTGCCTCCCAAATGCTGGGATTAAAGGCGTGTGCCACCACTGCCCGGCGCTCAGAGATCTTTCTTGAATCCTTTCTTCTTTCTGTACTGCTTTTGGTACTTCATTCCTTCTTTACAAAGTCCCTTCTTCGATTCTTCTCTTTCTCCTTTCCTTCCTTATCTTTTTCTCCTTCCTCCTTTCCTCCCCTTCCCCAGCCTCCTCTCTCTAACCATCCTAGCTACTCAGCATCCAGCGTTCAGGGTTTGCCTCACCGCCTGAGTTGCTCCTGTATCCCAGTGGTTCTGTTCTCCGACACCCAGCATTGTTGTTGGCTGTGCCTCATCCTTTCCTTCAGGATATGAAGATGCTTCCCATCTTCGGGTTGAATTTGAGTCTGACACTTGCTCACACATACTGTGAAGACTACTGGAGGACACCTTCGCCCTGGGCTCTGGTGGGGACAGGGCTCTGAGCTCCCACAATGCCCTTGGATGGGGCGGGGACAGGGCTCTCAGCTCCCACAATGCCCTTGAGGGAACGGGCCTCTGAGCTCCCACAGGAGAAGATGCTCCAGTCACATAGCTGCTTTTGAAGTCTGGCCACACCCCTATGAGGTCAGCTGAGTTCTGCCGTAGCCCTGCTATCCTAGCTAGGCATAGGCAACCACCCCCACTTCCTCTGTTTATAGAGATCTTGTGCGTTGGAGGAACGGGTGCCCTGCTACTTATTATTGAGGGACCTTCTTCTGCCTTCCATCATTTTTAGAGACACTTTTCTTTCTGGTCCACAAGGCCTAGGGCTTGTGTTTGTGGCTGGCTATGCCTTATAAGTACTTTAACCGTTTACAATGTTCAGTGAGGGTGGGGGCGGGAGAGAGGCAAGAGTGAGAGCTCTCTTCAACATCAGAGACCCAGTTGTCTTAGAACTCTTCAAGATTGACTCATACTCTGGGACCATGGCAGGTTGGCTTGTCCCTGGCAGGTCTTGAGTGCTCATGAGATTAGGATGGGGATGGAGCCTTGGAAAGGCAACTAGAGAGAGGAAGAGCAGAGCTATCCCCAGGAAGTCACCATGGCTACAAACCCTAAGGTGGAGCCTTCCCTTGTCCAGATTCTTATATCCTGAGTGAGGTTTGCAAGTGCTCTCCAGTAACCACCTCCTCAGGGGTGCTTCATGCTGTAACATATTTGTGTGGGAACATAAGATCCGCAGAACATGGACTGTTTCCCACGTGGTTGATAACATGGCTAATATCTCACCGCCTGGTCTTCACTGTAAGATCAAATGCAAATGGGCAGGGTTTGGGTGAGGAGAGGGCTTGAGTTGCGGGGAGGGGTAGTACTGTTTTCCCAGCAGCAGTGTTGGAACTCCTACAGAATGTGAGCCTGCTCCTGAGGTTAACAACCTTGTCTCCTGGTTGCTGGGTCACGCGGTGTTTCCTCTTAACCAGAGCACAAGTGCTTGGAGCTCATCATTCTAAGCAAAGTTAATCCCTGAGGACAGGATCCTGGCTGAGAGCCCAGAGCCTGTTGACTGGAGCTCCGGAATGCTGGGTAGGAGGGCCAGCCTTGAGGGACGAGCTGCTCTTCAGTGTGGTCTCCACACTTGTAGCTTTGGTTTGGGGGATTTCAGGTGAAGAACCCTAGACGATAGGTGCTAGGGGAGCAGGTCCCCCCCAGTGTGTCCAGCCAGAACTTCAGAGGCCACTCCACTTGGAAATGGATTCTTTACAGATACTGTCAGTCAACACCAAGTCATGATGAGTTAAGCTGGACCTAAGCCAGAGGTCATTGCCCTCATAAAGAAAGAGCGCTTGGAAACAGAAGACAGAGAACAGAGGCAAGAAGCCGAGTGACCGTGGAGACAACAATTGCCCAGGAACGGCCAGGGCTGCTGGCCATCTCCAGGGGCTAAGGGGCGAGGAGGAAGGGAACTGAGCCTGACAGTGTTCTGAGGTGTGGTTGCCTCCTCTATATCAAGAATTTCATGGGCACCGTTACTTTGTTTCCAGCAAAGCTTTCTTGCTACACTGTAATATGCTCAAGCTTTTAGTTCATTCTAGAAGAGGCCAAGAACCTAGAAACATCCAGCACAAACCTTTGAAGATGGAAAACAAACAAACAAACAAACAAAAACAAAGCAAAACAAAAACCCTATTGGTATTACAAATTGAAGTGCAATTTGTACATAATAGATAACAGAAACGCCCACATGTTAAGTGGCCAGGATGGTGAGTTTTAATTCCCCCCCCCCCCCAGTTCTAGGCCTAGAACCCAGTGTCTCCACACCCTCAGTGAACACTCCACCCCTGAGGTACATCTTCAGCCCCTTTTCACTTCTTTTCAGAGCAGGTCTCACTAGCTCGCCCAGGTTTACCTTGAGCTCACTGTGTGGTGGGTGGGTCTGAAATGGCACCTGACTTAACTCTACTCCCTAAAACTCCCCAGCTCTGCAGCAAACCACTTCTTCTGGTTTGTAAAAATTTCACAGTCTTTCAAGCATATTGTCACCATCTGGGGACCAAGTGTTCAAAGACATAAGCCTTTAGGGGACACTTTACACTCAAAGCATAACACCTGTGTATTTCTGTTCAAATCAGAAGCCTGTGTCCACTGGGGCCTACAGTGAAGGACAGAGAACCTTCTCACAAGGGGCTCACACTCATCGTGAAAGCCGTGAAATGATAGGGAAATGTGTTCTCTGTAACCACTGTCGCCTCTGCAGTGGAAAGAGGTTAGAGTAGAGACAAGGTAGGAGAGGAGAGATGCCTCAGGGAGAAGCTGGCAGAGCATTTGTGCTCTGCGCTGTCTCTGTACCACCTTGAGGCCCAGCCTCATCCCACACAGATGAGGTCATGGCAGGACCTAATGTATCTAACACCTTGCCCTGCCTACAGATACTGCGGACAGAAAGGAGTTGGGACGGCCCTACCAGGCTTCTGGGAGAGTTTGGCCTGGGTCCACTTCTGCGTCTGTACTTTTAAGAAAACAAGTTTCTTTACTGCCGCTCAGCACCAGCCAGGAGGTCTTGATCCTGCTTCTGTCATTTGTACTTGAGTCCTATCTGTAGAGTGGGATCATCTAACCTGCTAGAGCTGGGTACACTGCTGCCAGAATGATCTGTGGTCAAAGGGGAGCCACTTGGGAAAGCATGGGACAAGATTGAATTGTGTGGCAGTTTCTACTCTGTCGTTTGGGTCATGAATCTGGCTGTAGATGCCATGTAGGATTGTTGGCCAGAACAATAGGACAAAGCCTATGTCCTCCTGGGTTTGACAAAGCCGAACATCTGGGCCCTTTCTTGACTGTGGGGCACACAGTGGCTTGTGTCTGCGGAAGGGCCTCTGGTGTCTTCTCATGGCTGGCTGTGCTATGTTTGGTGGAGACATGGTAGTGTGTGGTGGATGCGCTGCACGAAAGACAGCCACACAGAGAGCAGACACAGAACAGCAGCAGAATGTCAGGAAGAGGCAGGACAGCAGCTGGCTTGCTGCACTGTCTAAAGATGAAAGCGAAAGCCACAGAGAGACAGGAAGAGACACAGAGAAGAACAGAGAACAAGGAAGAGAGAGAGAAAGAGAGAGAGAAAGAGAGAGAGACAGAGAGACAGAGAGAGATAGAGAGACAGAGAGAGGCAGGTGGCAGGGGCAGGAAGGGTCACAGTGGAAAACAACATTTACAGAAGTGGACAAAGGCCAAAGAGTTTAGCCAGCAGTGATTAAGTCCAGCCTGTCATGTTTCAGATAAGGAAACTGAGGCTGGTGAGTGAGCCTGATCTACTTGTAGCAAATGAGAACTGTGGCTTACTTTGGAATCCAGTTCTGAATCTTGGAGGCAAAAACATCTTAGCTTGTAAAATGTTTTTTTTTGTTGTTGTTGTTTTTTTTTTTGTTTTTTTTTTTTTTTTGTTTTTGTTTTTTTTTGTTTGTTTTGTTTTTTTTGTTTTTAAGACTTGCTTGCAAGTGTTTACTGTCTGTTGGGATTAGAGAATTCACAAGCTATATTTGTTTTTCTAGTGTATGTTTTCTTGTAGGATGGAGTCTATTGATCTGTGACCACATGACTAAAGACCCAGGGTGAAGAAGAGGAAGAATGTCCGAACTCCCACTGAGAGAGAGATTGAAAGGAGCGAGATGGAAACCAGAATGAATGGAACGACAGGCTGCACGCAGGGACAAGCACCACGGTGGCCTTAGAAATTAGCCCGTGAAACACTTCCCAAAGCAGAGATAAGAAAGAAATTCTAGTCCAGGACAGGGCAAAGCCCCTGGAAGGAAAGTAATGAGAACACAAAAGGCAAAGTAAAGCCAGACAAAAAGAAAACTCCGAGGCTCAGACGGTGGAACTCAGGAACCCAGCAGGCAGGTGCCTTAGAGACAGCCTGAGAAAGGTTCAAAAGCCACCAAGTGGACATGCATAGGGGCCAGCTCTGCAGAGAGAGGAAGGCAAGGACCTTCTCCAGCCACAGAAGGTGGGCTCTCACAGGACATGCACATGAGAGCAGGTGTGGTGTGGCTCAACTTGGCATTCACCATCCTTGGCATTGCTGACCTAAGGCTCACGTGTAAGGCAAGAAGACTGCATCAGACACATATGAGACCATGAATAAGAAAGTTAACTCAGGGCTGGAGAGATCGTTCAGCTGTTAAAAACATCGCTGCTCTTTCAGAGGACTTGGGTTCAATTCCCACCACCTACATGGCGACTTACAACCACCTATATAACTCCAAGTCCACCGATCCAGCACCCTCTTCTGGCTTCTGCAGGCACCGTACACATGTGATGCACAAGCATACATGTGGACAAAACGCTCACACACGCACACAGAAGCAAAAAGTTTTAAAAGAAAGTTTACTCCAAGAGCCAGAAACCAAGAAAGGCCGTCACGTGGACTGTCCTGTACAAATCCTCTCTACAAATCAAGAAAATCAATCACCTACAGAAGTCAAAAAGGAGCCTCCCCTCCCAAGCTCCTCCCCTCCCAAGCTCCTCCCCTCCCAAGCTCCTCCCCTCCCAAGCTCCTCCCTCTCCCTCCCCTGTTGAGAAGAAAGCCCCCCCCCCATTTGAGGGAAAGAGGCTCTTGAGCTTTGCGTATGCTCTGAACATCACAATCACAGGACTTTCCGAAAACCCCTCCAGCAATGAGGCTTTATAAAATGCAGGCTTCTGGGCTGCTGATATCAGCCTGGATTCTAGTATCATCTGTCCACAGTACAATGGAAAATTTGTATTTGTAGTGCTTTTAGGAATGACAGTTCCCCATAGGCTTAATAACCACTGTGAGAGCCATTGGGACAACACGATTTGCTTCATGCTGAGTCGGCCCATCTGAATCTGACCTGTGTGGTCAGCCACACCGTCTATGTGTGCTTATCAGGAACTCTCCTCAAGACGTTAGCACAAAAGCTGAAGACAGAAAAGCAATTGAAACCGACAGATTCCTGGCTTCTGACATCCCTCATCCCTCACTCTGAGGTAGCCTGTGGGGCTTTTCTGAGGCATCTCCAGAGAATGTCCATTGAATGGGTGGAAACGGAAGATTTCTAACAGAGGCACAAGAGGTTAGAAGCTGGTTTCTGTACTATGCCATCCCAGGGTCTTGGGTAGCAAGAACAGCTTGAAGAACCTTGTCAGAGGAGCGGGTCACTCTAGGCAAATAAGGCTGAGGTGTGAGCTTATAGACCAAAAACTTTTCTCGACCAGATCATGCCTCAATTTGCCAATGACCTGTGGTCTATTGAAGATGTATGGTCAGTACCATGCCAAACATAAGTCTGCCATGTCACCCTTCCCAGATATTTGAGTCTGGGAACATGCCACGGAACATACTAGCACTATGGGCACATAGACTCTCCAAGGACTGGTGTGAACTAAAGGGAGAAAATGAAGGAGAGAGAGAGAGAGAAAGAGAGAGAGAGAGAGAGAGAGAGAGAGAGAGAGAGAGAGAGAGACCCATGTTAAAGATTCTACAAGGCCAAATGATTGAACTTCGGTTAGGAATGTTGCTGACAGAGCCACATTACCCTGGGCTGCTTTTAGTCCCTTTTGAAAACTGTCTATTGTCCCTACCTGTCTGACCGAATACCCTCCTGACTATGGAAGACCTTATGGTGTATTCTTATGCATTTGTTTTAAGCTGTCACCTGGACACAGCCCACAGTTATCTGAGGGAGTCCCACCTGGGGGACTGCCTAATCAGATTGGCCTGGTGTCCTGTCTGTGGGGCATTGTCTTCATGTCTTACTGTTGTAAACAGCCCAGCCAACTCTGAGCATTCTTAGGCAGAGAGTACAGGGCTGAGCTGTTTACGAAAGCTCGCTGAGCTTGAGCTCCTGTCCTAATTTCTCTCAATGATGGTCTTGTGTTTGGATATGAAAGCAAATAAGCCCTCTCCTCCCCATGTTGCTTTTGGTGGTAGTGTTTATCACGGCAGTAGAAAGCAAACTGGAGCGGCCGGTCACTCGTTTTTTTCAACAATGCAAAAGCTAGAAATGTCACCAGATGCTGTCTGACATCTGTAGCAGTTTCTCTGCTTTCCTAGAACATGATACACTATGCCCCACTCCGTGTACAGATGGGTGCTTTGATTTCTGACTTTCTTTTTCTAATAAGATCTCATGTAACCACTCCCACTAATGGGACTCTGGCCTGGACACAGTGTATCCAGCTTGAGGAGAGGCTGTGAAGATTAGCAGGAAGCCTAGTTTAGACCCAAGGGTGTGTGACTTTCAAAATCAACACAAAGACTGAAGTGTCTCTTCCTGAACGACTGGAAGGGGTGTGTGTTTCATTTGGGGATGCACGAGACTCTGTTGACGGCTTCCCTGTGAATCCAGATGTGTTTCATAGTCCTATGGAGAATCATAGGCATCCATGCAAGAGCCCCTGGGCAGAGGCTGCAACTTAAAAATGAACTTGGGGCAGCATTCAAGCAGCATTTCCAGTCTCTTGTCAGGGTCACCTTATCACCCTCCTGAGACTCAAGTCGTTTTTCTTCTCCTTCAGGTTTGTTTTAATTTAATTAGTCTGAGCCCTGCAAGAGGCATGTGCCGACCTTCTAAGGCAGCCTCGGAGCAGGTAATTATATATCTGTGCCTAGGGCCAGATGCGGAGGTCTCAAAGGCCCCAAGGATTTGTAAAGCTGCCACAGTTCTGCACCTGGCTTTCCATCCAGCTGCACATCTCCAGTGCAACATTTCAGGCCAAGAAGGCCCAGCTGTCCTCAGGCCAGCAAGGAGCCTATATAGCTTCCGTTGCAGCTGGGCCATGTATCCAGCCATTACGGTGGCTTCTGGCATGGACCTTGGCCATCTGCTCAGCATCCTGGGGACACAGGGCAGTGGATACCCTGGCTTCATCATAACCCCATCTTAGAGCTCAGAGCCACGCAATGGGTCCTCGGCCACTTGGCTAAGAAGCACATGCCATACTCCCGGTTAAGATGCTGCGGTCTGGCGTACACCTCCAGGGAGGCAGTCAGTTCTTGTGGAATTACAGACATATGGAGAGTAGCAAACAAAGTGGGAATTGTTAAGACAACATAAATATAAGGAAGTATGTGGAATAGACCAGAGGGAAAGAAAATTAGAGACCCAGCAGCAAGAAAGCTACAAAAGTTGGGGACATTTATGTCACGTTCTCCAGGGTCTTGGGGGTCATTGGCATAGTGTGGGCCTTCTTGTGCATGTCCTGGTTTTGGGGGTTTTGTTTTGTCTTTTGTTTGGTTTGTTTTTTTTTTTCAAGACAGGGTTTCTCTGTGTAGCCCTGGGTGTCCTGGAACTCACTCTGTAGACCAGGCTGGCCTTGAACTCAGAAATCCGCCTGCCTCTACCTCCCAAGTGCTGGGATTAAAGGCGTGCGCCACCACCGCCCAGCTGTGCAAGTCCTGTTAACATGAAATTCTCCACACAGCTTCATGCATCCCGTGTCTCATTAACACACTAAGTCTCCACTTAGGACACATATGAGCCATGGGTCACCTTCAGCGCCTCTGCACCTGCACTGGGGGCACTAGGCCTGGAGTGCGCTAGGGGTTGGGTTACCAAGCTGACTCAGCCTTGGTATAAGGTCTTCTGGATGCAGTGCTCTGCCCTATGCTTCTGCCTCAACTGGACCTTCTTCACTTCTCCTGAAGGACTTTCCAGAGCCTCCCTGCAGAACAGAAGCCACCATTCCCTTCATTTCTGTGCCCTCATCTTGGCTCTAGAGTTTAAAATCCTCAGCCCTCATCCAGAACACAGCCCGCTTGTGTTCCTGCACTACAAAGCAAGGTGTGGCTGTGGGGCTCTCCACAGCCTGAACTGAGCATAGTGTAGTTGGCAGTGAGGGTGTATAGTCCCTGTGACTGCATTCCCATGTGAGACTGTGGTCTGGACATCCTCAGCCTGCTGAGCTGAGGTCTGGCCCAAGTAATGAGCAGGCAGTACTGGGGACTTGTGTGCTTCCCACCGTAAACCTTCTGTAGCTCTGGGCCTCCTAGATTGCAGGTCAAAACTCCTCCTCTTTGTCTTGGGCCAAAGAGTCATAGTCTTCTCTGAAGATCTGGGAGAATGGTGCTATTGGGAATAGGTTTCACTCCCTTGTCACAGCTCAGACTCAACCTTCTGTCACCAGGGGAAGAGTTTGGGTTCATTTGGCTAATGAGTGGGAACCTGTCCCCAGACACTGCAGCTCCTGGGTGCTGTGTGGCAGCATCTGGAGCTCACAGTCGGGAGACAGCCCCACTCTCTGTCCTGGCCCTTAGTTGGAATACACCCCCAAGTGCTGGTCACTAAGCACTGTGCCACTGCTGGGGCACAGAATGCATTCCAACACACTTCAGCTCGTGCACACAGCTCCTGCTGCACTAGGCCACTAAACACTGTGCTACTGCTGAGGCACAGAATACCTTCCATCACACCTCAGCTCGTACACACAGCTCCTGCTGCACTAGGCCACTAAACACTGTGCTACTGCTGGGGCACAGAATACCTTCCATCACACCTCAGCTCGTACACACAGCTCCTGCTGCACGAGGTCACTAAACGGCAAGCTGACAACAAGACAGGGGGACCGGGACTAGGGAGATGTCTCCATTGATAAAAATGCTTCCCTGCAAACAGAAGGGCTTCAGTTCAATCCTGGGAATGCACATGAAACAGCCAGGCATGACAGTACAATCTTGTAACCTCAGTGCCGGCCTGGCCTGTGCAGACAGGCAGACCCTTAGCTAACTTAGTGAGTTCTAGGCCAGTAAAAGACCCTGCCTATAAACAAACAAACAAATGGTAGAGTGTGCCTGAGAAATGAGTCTGAAGTTGTTCTCTGGCGTCCATGTGCATGTGTATATGCTTACATGTGCATCTATGCACCCACATCCACCTGCACATGCATACCCATACATAACAAACATGGACAAAGTGACGTGTATTTCTTCAATGCAATACTTGCAGACTTAACCGTCACTGTGGCCCTTGTGAAGAAAGGAGAGGACAATCCCAAGTGTCTTTCCCTCCCACTCTGGCAGATTCTCTCTTGCCCACGACCATGTGCACCAGGGAAGCTGACTTGTGGGCTCCATCAATTCTGTCTCTGTTTTCTGTCCTCCACCACCCATGCTGGCATCATAGCTATACGTGCTGTTACCTCCAGCTTCTTCCCGCCTGGGTTCTGGGGACCTGAGCTGCATTTGTCAGACTTGTCTGGCAAAAGTTTTAACCATTGAGTCATTCACCTCCCCAACTCAGTGGAAAGGGTTTTGGAAACGTCTGTAATGAAAATACACGCAAGCGCAGACTCAAATTACAAAGGGCACAGAAAGTAAAGGGCCAAGTGCAGAAGACAGGGCAGCGCGTGGGGCCGGGTGGAGAGCAACATCTGGACCATCTGGAGAGCAGCATCTGGACCAGGTGAAGAGCAGCATCTGGACCAGGTGGAGAGCGATAGATGGGGCCAGGTAAAATGGGTCATGAAAGAGAATGGAAAAAATTTGCAATGGGTCCAGCTGACAGGATTGAGCAAATCTTGAAATAAGTGTGTGTGTTGGTAAGTAGGTGTGGGATTCATGGCAGAGATGGGCTTCCACGCCAGGGGGAAGGCCAGAAGGGGCCAGCATCTCTGATCTGCTTGCTCACACATCCGCAGTGAGCACTGCTTTTGGCCAATGGGTGCTGCTCTCTGAAATGTTCACACTGTACTTACATTGAGTATTCCTACTGGAGTGTGTCCTCCAGGGTGCCAGTTAGTGTGTGTGTGGCTTGGGGTCCTCGATGGGCAGAGTCTTGGCCAAGTCCGGTGCAGAATCACCTGTCATGTTAAACTGTCTTGCTCTTCTCTCTTGCACCCCGCTGTCAGAAGCAAGTGATAAATACCACCTCAGCTCACCCTCAGTGTACCCGATTTAGCACAGCAGAGTCAAGAGCCTGGGTGTCGTTCTGCATCAGCAGATGGCAGCCTCCGGTAGAAGCCAGAGTGACAGGCCAGCCATCCAGTATCAAGGTCAGGACCAAGATCTGCCTGTAGCCTTCTGTGCGACCTTGAGTTTAAGTTGTGTGTTCTCCAGCCAGTCCAGCTGTCACAGCCTATGAATGTATGCCCAGTGCAACAGCCTGTCCAACTTCCCTTTATCTTTAAACACAACAAATCGGTATTTAGCCTTCAATCAGCCAACTAAATGATGCTCTTAAGATCACTTAGACTGTTTTAGGGCTGGGTGGTAAGTGTCTTACCTACAATGTAGCAGGCTCTGGGTTTGATTCTCAGCACTGAAGAATCCCTATAGTCCTGTGTATGTCTGCCTCTGCCCAGTGCTCCTCAGGTAGACCCTTAAATTTAACTGAGGACAGAGACAATAGGTGGTCAATTCTAGAACATAGCTTTGATGAACGTTCCTTCGGGAGCTTCATTGGGGGAATTAATGTAGACAGGTACCTATCACCAGACAATGGGGACCCAAAGGCAAGAGAGACTTCAGTCCTGCCAGACAATGAGGTAGTCATCCTTAAAGCTTACCAAGGATAAGGGCAATCCCATACCACAGAGAGCAGGCTTAACTGGGAGAAGGAGCACAGGCAACTTAGAATTGCAGGCTAAAAGCCAGAGGACTAGCTGTTTCCTGGAGTGGTCCTATCTGCTTGGGGTCTGGTTACCTTGGTTACCTGGAAGTCCTGGATTTTCTAATAGGGAAGACATTTAGGATACCATGGCAGCCTCTCTTTTGTACCCCTGAGGTCTTGCTGTGACATTCTGGTTTCTCTGCACTGCAGAGTGTGTCAAAGAAGAGTTACACATCTCCATGGCTGCACTTCTCAGGGACTTTTCTTTTCTTTTTTCTTCCTCTGTTTTTATTAAACAAAATATCTTTTATTTAGTCTTTGATAATTCCATTCATGTAAACAATGTGTCTTGATCATGGACATCACTTCAAGTGACCACCCCATTCCCACCTTTGTGTTTTTCCTCTCTCTCTCTCTCCCTCTCTCTCTTCTCTCTCCTTCTCCATCTCTTCCTCCCCCTCCACTCTTCCTTTCAAGTCCAACTTGTTGGCTTGGCCTTATGCAAGTGGCAATCCCTGCAGTGAACTTAGGAGTACAACAGGCATTTCCTGTCCAGAAGACAGCATCCCACGTTGCTCTTCTCCACCCTCCTGACCTTATATTCATCTCTCCCTCTTCTGTAATGTTCCCTAAGCCTTGGGGGTGCTGTGTGGAGCACGTGGTGGGGCATGGCAGAGACAGGCTACTTAGGACTGAGCTGTCAACAAGCATTTGTTCTCAGAGCTTTGACTAGTTGTAAGTCTGCCTGAACCGACAATCACTGCCGAGAAAAAGTTCTCTGGCCAAGGTTGAGGCCAGCACTAACCTACAGGTGCAAGAACAAATATTTAGAAGGCAGTTTGACAGCATGCCGTTTAGCAAAAACAATACCAGTAGGTTCTTCCTTAGAGCCCCGGGCTTTCAGCCAGGCTGACAGAATCAGGCATGAAAGGATAATTTCTTAAACTAACATTTCTTCTTTCTGGGGGATAGGCTGGGGATGGGAAGTAGGATTGGAATCCTGCTTATGGGTCAGGAAGCAGAAGCTGGGGGACTACAGGTGACCAGACCAGCTGACCTGTCAGGCCAATGTGGTCATTGAACCATAGACTCTTGACTCTCAACACTCTCTGACAGCACTTCACTGGAGGCGGGCAGCTTTGCAAGCCAAGCATGCCTTGTGAGGGATTCTCTGCTGGCTTCTGAGGGGATGTGAAAAGATTAAGCCAGGACAGAGAATATGTATTAAAGTCTTAAAAAAGAGTAAGTGTAGAGGATTTTTAATCCAGCAACAGGGCTGCTATGGCAAGAAAAAACACCCAAAGACCTTCTGGGTAGGTCTGTGTGATCTGGCTTGCCTTTGGTATACACCTTTAATCGCAAACAATGAAGATAAAGATGGTTTGTGGAAGGAAACAGCCATTGAGGGGCAGACAAAGTGAGGAACCAGAGAAAGATTTGACAGAATAAGTTGGAGATAGGATACACCCAACTCTCCTGAGAACAGCAGAGGAAAAAGAAGCTACTTAAGAGAACAGTGCAGAGAGAGAGGCAGGACACAGTCTTACTAGGACAGTTTTACAGAGACCACTTGTAGGTAAAGACAGAATGTGCCAGAGAATGAGAAGGAGGCAGAAGATTAGGACAGATTGCCACAGTTAGAGACCAAGCAGAGCAATTCAATCAGAAGGTGAGAGAAGCCAGATTGAATCAGTCAGCTTGGAAAGGAGCTTGAGTCACAGCAGCTGGGTTGAATCAGCCAGCCAAAGTTCAAAATGAACTAGAAAGGGTGAGATTATTCAGCAGTAAGCCTGGAGACAATAATTACATCTAGTGAACAAAGGTTACAAGTAAGGAAAGGGTAGTTAATGCAAACTATATAAAGCACCTCTGCTGGAGAGACACTCCATGTTTATGTAATGGTGGAGTGGGACACAAACCTGAGAAGAAGCCAAAAGAGGGCCTGTGCTTGACAGCCTCAAGCCAACTTTCACTTACATAACCATATCAGTCAATACCTCCATGGTGTGAATGGTTGAGCCCACAGTCTCCTGAGTCAGAAGGTGCCCATTTCAAAGCCTTGGTCTGAGGCACCATGCTGAGCCACCAGGGTGGAAAAAGCACACAGCAGGGCATATGAATGGAGGAGCTTGCACTTGGAGACCAGAGTCTCTTAGGTGGCTCAGCATATGAATAGATACTCACCCTGCCCCAGCTCCATCTGACCAGGCTCTACCAACCTATCCATCTGTAAAGGACCAAGGCCAGCTTTCCCACTCTGAGAGGAAGTTGAGTAAGGAGGCCATGCTAGCTGGGCACTTGGGCAGGAGTGATGGATGCTCCCTGAAGCTCATATTTAAGCACTGAGAACTGTCAGGTGACTCTAGAAATGGATACTGGACCTCTGCACACAGAGCTCGTTGAGTAATCTTTCCTAGAGAGTTTTAAAGAAAATGTCTGATCCTCCTAGATAAGTCACTATCCTCTCTCAGGATCAAGCCCAGCTGGGGGAAGAGAGAGTGGGAGCCAGACCCTCAGATAGGAGTCTCCTAGCAACATAATTCCAGGAAACAATGCTAATGGCCTCATCACCATTGCTGTAGACCTGGACTTAACTGATTGATTGTCCTGCTCTGACTTCTGGGAGCACAGTGCGCTGTTAGCCACTCATTCCTGATGGCAGTGCTCATGTTAGACCCAGAGGCAACAGCTTTGCCAAAGGGGCCCTTCTTGATTCCATGTTTGAAGCTCACTGGGCAGGTGCACAGGATTGTGAATAGAAGGGCATCTCACACTGACCCAGGCAACCATGTGGAACAGTGATGGGCTCTTGGACTAAAATTAAGCCTTAGCTCTGTTCACGGCTTCTAGTGCTTGAGCAGGGTGCCTCTTGGCCTTGCAGCCTTGGCCTTCCAGTTGAGTGCAGTTTTGTTGGAGGGAAGCAGAGGGAGTACAAAATAGGCTCAGGTCTTTACCACGTTTCTTACGTTATTGACCTGGCAGCTCAGTTCATCAGTCACCTCTGTGATGCAGTGAATTCCATGGACCCAAGTACCACAGTCCAAATATACAGAGTTCAACCTCATGTCATAGGCCATCCATTCCAATGGACCAAACTGTTTTTACTTGAGAGGGAGGGAGGCAAGGAGGGAAGGGGGGGGGAAATGTCATGGATAATTAAAGTACAAACACCTACTCATCTTGCTTTCCCTTATATAAAACCCACTCCCTCTGGACTCCTTGCAAACAACTCTTAAATACATTCGCACCTGAGGATTTCCGCTATCAGGATCATCCTCACTCTGAGATCCCCTGGGAGACTTGCAACCACCCCATGTGCCAGGTGCAGACACTGGTCAGAGGAGAGAGTCATTGACACCACACAACAGCTGCACAGGCAGAGTTCATCCCTTCTGAGCACAAACCAGGAGTTATCTCCTCTGACTGAGAGGCTGGGTTGGACCTGGGCAAATACCCAGGTCAAAATGAGCTGAGTCTCCACCTTCCTACGTCGCCACTAAGCTCTTCTATGCTTAACAAACCGTGCTAGACCCTGTCACCATGATAGGCATGGATCAGAGTCCTGATACTCCTATTAGAATTTCTAGTTTCTTTTTTGGGAACAAAGAATTGGTCCATGGACACACGGGGAACAGTAGAAATAGTTTATTATGAAAGAGAAAGGCGATCCTGAAAATGCATGTGGGCCAGAGAGTTGGAGAAATCCTGGACTTCCGACCCTGGGCGGATCATTTGAATAACCACGCCTTCTATTTTGTTAACTTGTATCCTGGTTAGAGGCTTCCACGCCCTCCCCCGACCCCTGCCATTGGTTTCTTTCACAGGCCCATCTTGATGCCTTATGATCCGTACTGCTTCATAATCCATCTATCATGAGCTCCGCTTTTATTAGCAATCTTGAGACTGCATCTTCCAAACTATCACAGAACCTGACCCTGGTGTTTGTTCCTGGAGGGTGAAAACTGTGTTGTCAGCTTCAGCCTGAGCTGCAGAGAAGTCGATAGAGACAGAGCAGAGCGCAAAGCGCAAGCTGACTCACAACAATGTCTGTCTTCCCCTTGCCCATAGCTCTGCTTCCGTTGAAACAAAGGATGGCCCCAGTTCAGGATGCGGCCAGCACAAAGCATCTTCCTTGTGACCTGCTGGAAGCCATACAAGCCTGTTCAGGAGCTGCCTCCAGCTCTGTCAGGCCACCAGCTGTGGGCTGTGGCTCCCTGAAGAACAACCTGATGAAGGACGTGGTGTTTATTAGCAAAATAAAGATAGATGTTGAGCCAATGGTGTGGAGAACTCAGCCAGCTCCTCCCACAGCCACACCCACAGCTTTGGCTCCGCTCTTCCAAAGCAAAGATGGCCAGGGAAAGGATGTAAGGTAGAATTATTTGGGGGAAAATATAGAAGCCTACCTGTTTTTAATAAAATGAAATCTTGATTTAAAAGTTAACTTTTCGGGTTGAAGAGATAGCTCAGTGGTTAAGAGCACTGGCTGCTGTTTCAGAGGTCCTGAGTTCAATTCCCAGCAACCACATGGTGGCTCACAACCAACTGCAAGCGGAGTTAGGGTGTCTGATGCCCTCTTCTGGTATGTCTGAAGAGAGCAATGGTGTACTCATATACATAAAATATTTTTTTTAAAAAAAGAAAGTTAAAAAAAAGTTAACTTTTCAGTTGGTATCCCACCACCCCACCCCACCCAGGTTTGGAGACATGCAGTCACTTGACCAGCTTCTTTCCATAAGCCACGTCTCTCCAGGCCTGTGATATCTTTAGACTTCCACGGGCTCTTTCCCTGCTCACCTCTCTCATTGCCTTGTGTGAGCAACCCCATATTTTGCATGTTTCCCCCTCTTTTCTTAATCAGGGCATCACTTTCCCATTTAATATTCAGTTTAAGAACTTTGTATAGTAAGTATCCATGGGCAGAACACTACCCACTCTTGTCTGCTTCTCTAAAAAAACAACCATACAATGAATATGTATCACAAAGGGAGGGGTTTGTTTTTTTTTTTTTTTTTTTTTTTTTTTTTTTTTACAATGGCTTACATGATGTGGGCTGGGTAACCAGTGGCATCTATCTGCACACCAGAGAGGCTGAAAACACTGTAACTGCTCAGTTCGAAGTGTTAGGCAGGAACCCCTGCTCCTCCCACACACAAGCTTAAATAAAATAAAATAAAATAAAATCTGCCCTTCTTCCCCCCACAACCCTGCCTGCACAGAGAAAGCTCCCCCACTCCTCAGAGAAATCTTCAGGCAACACGTCATCACTCCTCGCCCAAACTCTACAAAACCCCCTTGCTTCAGCCTGAATGTGTGACTTCCTGATCTCCACACCTGTGAGATGGGTGAACCACTCAGAGCTGCTTCCTAATAAACCTGCCTTTATCTCAGACAGACAAGGAGAGAGAGAGAGAGAGAGAGAGGAGAGAGAGAGAGAGAGAGAGAGAGAGAGAGAGAGAGAGAATATGATTATAAGATAAATGCACCCACCATTAAGAGGGAACTCTGGCAAGTAACTTTGTTTCTTCCTAGCTGGCAGATAAGTTTGTTTCTTCCTGGGAAGGCTTTGTATCTGGGCTGCCTGAGGATGGTGACACCCACTCTGTGGAAGGGGTTTTCCCTTTCAGTTATCACCCTGGTAGTGCCTCACAGTCCTGTTTGTATTGCAGAGCCAGGACAAAGCATCACCATGCCACCCACCACCCCACTGTGGTGCCCTGTCATCTTTATACCACACACAGCAAAAGAGCCACCACACCTGTGATTATGTTACTCCACGGAGGCTCCAGGAAGATTGGAGAACCACTGCAAAACTCCCTCAAAACCAATGCATGCCACACAAGTACCACAGATGCCCAGAACCATCCTGCCACCCGGCTCTGGTGGCAGGATCTTGGAGATCTGGATGGAGCCCGGACCCTGTGCTCTCTCCCTCACGGAGAATGAGCAGGAGAACTTCTGTCAGAGCAGTTGCACACGGTGGATGTGGAAGAGAGACGGTCTGTGGACCACAGCACTTGCCAGGGGCGACCACCTTGATTTGATTCTAGGCTTAAAGGGGAGCCTGGCTCTGTCACTCAGGAAAGGAGAGGTGCAGGAAAGAAGAACAGTAAGTAGCTAAATCACAGGTCATCTGTAGTAGTGATGGTAAGAACCCAGGTCTTGCTGTCTTCACCAGCTATGGGCGTTCTGTAGCTGGGTGTCCACACCCTCAATCTACCTTCTGCCCACGCTTGCTCTGAGAGGCTCAGTGTCAGACACAATGGGAGCTTTATGGACACACTGTCACCTCCACTCCCTGATACAGGTTCTGGGCCTGACTGTTTCTACAGTCTGTGACAGTTCCAAGTATTTGTGCCAGAGAGATGAAATAAACAGGAACACCCCACCTAGAACAGATGGGCTAACATGTGGAACAGAGTGTGGGGGAGGCAGGGGAGGGGAGAAGAAAAACAGATAGGAGACCAAGCCACAGATGAAAAATATTAGCTTACCATTATTCGGTTTGACTGAGAGTAGACGTATCCAAGCCATTCCAAATCTCCACACAGAGTTCATAGGGCATTAGCATGCATTCACCTTCAAAGGGACATGGGCCTGGAATTCCAGCCTACATGTCCCATCAAGACCCTGGTTAAGAGTACTTGGTGCTCTTGTGCAGGACTGGAGTTCAGTTCCCGGTACCCATATCAGACAGATCATGTGGGGTCAGATGTCCTCTTCTGCCATCTGAGAAACACACATGTGTGTGTGCGCACACACACAAACACACACACAGAGTAAAAATAGATACAATAATAATAATAATGATAAATCCTGATCCATTTTTTGAGACACAGCCTCATGTGTCTTGAGATGGCCTTAGCCTGGCTGTATATTTAAAATGACCTTCAACTTCTCATCCATTTGCTTCCTAAGTGCTGGGATTTAGAGGCAAACACCACTGAGCCTGGTTTACACGGTGTTGGAAATTGAGCCCAGGGCTTTGTGTGCAGGATAAACACTCTAGCAGCTGAGACCCTGTCCTTAAAGCACCTGATATGTGAAGTTCTCTCAACCCCCAACTGAGACCTTCAACCTCATAGAGGCCCCACTGTGTGCTAAGGCAGCATTGCTTTCTTCACAGATCTGCCTCTTGTGTTTTCTGCTGACATCGGCTAGCCTTCATGCTAATCTGTGAAGGGCTCAGCAGGGTTATCTTATCTTGAAGGTGTGCAGCATTCACCACTGTGGCTCCATCCCTCCCAGCTCTGGCCTTTTCTGCCCATCTCTCCTTGTGTGTGACTTTAAAGCAGACGCCTCATCAGCAGATCTGTAGGCTTCTGGCAATTGATTCGAAATGAGAAAATGTAACTCAGACCCCCTCACGGCCATCTGAAGTGACCTTCAGGAACAGTCTTGTGACTGGGAGCTTGACTGCCTCCTGGAACCTGACAGCAACGATTGTTTCATCTATAGACGCCTCTTGCCTTGTCTCTCAGAATGGGGACCCTGGAAGGATTAGCACCAAGAAAGCCCTGACCCTAGGAGAGAGCTTTGTACATGGCAGCATCCACCTTCGTTCGAGACTCCTTCCCTTTGCTCTTGGGCTTCCAGGGCTGAGATCTTCCTGTCCATAAAAGTTGTTTCTTATATAGAGGGGCTGGCACTTGACAGCAAATGGCCAAAGCTTGTTTAATTTTTTAATATTTGTTGTTTGAAAATTTTATACACGTGTTCTGGTTTCTGCTTCTGCCTCTGCGATAATTAACATGACCAAAAGCAACTTAAGGGAGGGAAGGATTTATTTCAGTTTACACTTCCAGGTCACAGTTCATTCCTAAGGGAAGTTGGGCCATAACTGAAGCAGGAGCTTGACACAGACCCTACAGATGAATGGTGTTTGTGGCCACACTTCCTGGCTCATGCCATTGGCTTTCTCAGACAGCCCAGGCTCACCCACCCCCTCAGCTGGGGTTGGGACTTGGTGAGTCACTCTCCTGCCCATGCTAGAACTTCGGCTGGCTTGATCTTGTGCAGGCTGTGTGTTGGTATCCAAGTGACTGTAGATCAGAGCAGGACACAGCTTCCAGCCATACTGTGCTCCCCTGGGAAGGTAGCACATCTGTCCAGCATCCGTTTATCCAGCTGTGGAGCAGGAGTCTGTGATGCTGCCTACATACTGCCTCTGTGAGAAGACATGAATGATATCTGCCCAGTGCAAACCTTGGCAGGTGTTCTTGGCTGTTGAAAAGTCACTGGCTTTCAAGGCTGACACTATAGGTGAATAAGGATCTAACATGGGTGCAGGACCATAGAGAACAAACATACACTTCTGCAGTCTCCTAAAGAGGCTGACTTTCCCCATTCTGTTCTATCTGTTTCTCCCTCTGAAGTCCTCAAGGCTGCAATGCTTAGTAACATCCGTCCCCCAGGGAGAGTGGTGACATTACTCCCCTAGAGCCCAGCTAACCTCACCTGCCTGTGGACTGTGAAGGAGGGCTGGTCATCTGCTCTGTCTTCAGAGAGGACCAGAGACAGTGTGCAAGAGGAGGCATAGGTTCCAGGTCATATCCTTCCTGGAAAGTGAGCATGTCATAAAAGGATAGTGCTGGAAGGTCAGGGCACCCAGCCTTGGAGACCTTTAACAAGACAGTGCTAACCACTCAGCTGACTGTGTCAGGGTTTGTTGTATATGTGAGTACATGTGTATGTGTGTACGTGTGTGTGTGTGTGTGTGTGTGTGAGAGAGAGAGAGAGAGAGAGAGAGAGAGAGAGAGAGAGAGGCATGCTCACTCATGTGCCTTCTTCCTTCCTTTCCCCCCTCTCCCTCCCCCTCCTTCTCTCTCTCTCTCTCTCTCTCTCTCTCTCTCTCTCTCTCTCTCTCTCTCTCACACACACACACACACACACACACACACACACAGGACACTCATAAGGACCCTGGGTATGGGAGCTACAGACATCTATCTATGAGTCTCTGAGGCAGTGATGTCATGAGGCAGGAGGACTGCAGCCTCTTCCAACAACAGTTCTGCAGTTTACTCCTGTGTGTAAATCTCGAATTCAGTCACAGCCGGCACTCCAGTGGGATCTGGACACTGGGCCTGCTGTGCCCAGTCCCATCTGTGAACCTGTCCCTTCCTCTCCCAAGTTGTCCTCTCCCTCAGATTGACACAGCTTGGATCCTTCACCAACAGGGCTTGCTTAGCTTGTGCAAGGTCCCTCCTCAGACAGCTTCCTCCAGGCTGGGCCTCCTGCCCTTGGTGTCTACAGGTCTATTCATCCATCTAGTATATGTCTGCCTTCCTCAGACTGTGAGACCCTCAGAGCAGAGTCAGGTTCCCTTTGGCCTCTGTTTCTTTAGGAGGCAAGGGCAGAGCAAGTTTTCCTCCCGTCTCCATGCTGGGGACAGAGGAGGCATTGACTTCTGACCCACTGCTTTCCCAAGTATTTGGGAAAGTCGCCAGCGTCAAGCAGGGAGGGTCAAAACTGCAAGCTCTGAACATTTTGAGTGAAACGTCAGCAGGGCTGGGCCTGTTAAGGACTCAGGTTTTTCTAGGATGAAATAGTGGAGGATGGACTTATAAGAAGATGGGGTTATTTTGGCTCATGGTCTCATGGCAGGGAAGCCATGGTAGTGAGGCCTTACAGCTTGCTTCTCACAGACGGCAGATGGGGAAGCAGAGGCCTCCTGTAGGAGGGAAGCAGGCATGCACCCTGCCCCTCCTCGAGGCCCTGAGACAGGGCCACCAGCTGGGATCCAAATGTTCTAACATATGAACTTGTGGGGAACATCCCCACACCCAGCAAGCACCTGCCTCCCCTCCGTCACTGTAGAAGGTTCTTTTAACCTTCAGTTCCAGCATTTGTCTGGAAAGGTCACTCCTGGAGGACTCTATTTCCAGCCCTGAGCTGGCTGCCAAGGAGGCTTTATTTATGGCCTGTGTTTTGATAGTGTTGGGGGTTTGCTGCCTCCGGGCATTTGGGTAGGGCTGGCCTGAGACAAGTCAAGCCTGGCTTCCCTCAGGTCTCCAGGAGCCAAGCTTTAACTTGGCTGAGGTCTGATAAACCTTCAGGACTGCCTTCTCTCTTTTCAGGACTGGACCTAGATCAGTTTACTTCCTGCTGAGCTGGGAACTCTTGGGGCCTCCCTCCAAAAAACACAGCATGCCAAAGAGAGTCAGAGAGAGAGAGAGAGGGAGAGAGAGAGAGAGCCTTTCTTTCTCCCTCCCCCACTCCTGGCTGTGCAGTTCAGACCTGGGCCTCTAAGGACAAAACTCCCATCCTGTTCTTGCTCCCACTTGGCAGCCAGGCCAGTCCAAGAGGCCACTTGGCGTCAGCTTGAGGAAGTCAGTCTTCAGGTATGTGTGAGAAAGTCAGAGACCCAGCTGCCTGGAGGGTCCACTACTGCTGTCCAGACCCCAGAGTAGCAAACAGCTCAGAGCTCCAACACCCTAAAAGCAGTAAGAACTGAGAAGAGCCACACCTGTGGCTCTCAGTAAGCAAGAACGTCTTAGGGTTTCTATTGCTGTGATAAAACACCTTGACCAAAGGAAACTTGAAGAGGCAAGAGTTTAATTCTGCTCACCGCTTGCAGGTAACTAACCGTCCATCGCTGAATGAAGTCAGGGCAGGAGCTAAAGGCAGGAACTTGGAGGCAGAAACTAAGACAAGCCATGATGGAGAAGTGCTGCTATTATCTTTGTTCAGGTGATTTGCTTCACCTTCTTTCTTTTCTTCTGTCCAGGACCACCCTGGATAAGCCTACGCACATCACCCATTAAGAAAATGTCCCACAGACCAATGGAGTTGGGGGGGGGAGCATTTTTCTCACTTAAGGGTCCCTCTTCCCAGATGACTCCAGCCTGTATTAAGTTGACATAAAAACCAGCCAGGTCTTTGAGATTGCCAGCAGAGCAAGGGGAAGTCCCCAGGACTTGCAGAGTTTCCCAGCCTGTGGGAAAACACTGTATAGCCCATGCTTGCTCCAGGCTTCTCTATGGAGGATCAAGGAGGCCAGGGTCAAGGTTGCACTTCCGGGCCATTTTTTTTCCCCATGGGTGCTTATGACATCCTTTGAAAGGGATTGGTGTGGAGTTGGGGGCAGACTGAGACCTAGAGGCACACATGGACAGACCATGTCTCCGTGGCTTAGAGTTGGCACTTTACTTCTCTTTTGTTCCTAACCCACTGGGACTAAGAAAGAACTTATTCCCAGCCCTCCAATGGCAGGAAAGGCAAGCCGCCAGGCCTTTCTCCTTCTGCTAAACAAAGGAGCTTGCACATGAAGGGCTCCCAGGAGATTGACTTAATCCCCAGCCAACTCTGGGGGGTTTGTGACCTTGAGAATTGTGGGCCTTCCGGAGCTGGCTGGCTGGGGTGTTCAGCTGAGTCACTGTAGGACCCAAACCCCTGCATGCCCCTCTGCCCCTGTCCCGTCTTGATGGCACCTCATCCCACACTCAGGTCTCCTCCCATCCCTCAGATTCTTCCTTCCCTTCCCCTTTAGTGTCCTATGCAGGGATCAGCAGGCTACAGCACAAAGAGCTCCCCCTCCCCACAGCCAACAGCCAGGGCAGTTTATTCCAGCTGTAAGTCTTGTGGAAGTGAAGAAAATAAACACCCTATCAATAATAAATGGAATGGAAAATAGAAGCAACATGTCCTCAAGGTAGAGTCAGGGAGGAGACAAACTAACCAATTTTCTTTCGCTCGCCCTCATGCCCCTTGAATGGCAGAAGGATGGCAGTTCTGGAATGTTCCTCATCAGCTGGAGTCCCAGAACTACAGCCCGAAAATGTCTCTCGGGAGGAAATTCGGAGCTGCCTGACTTTATAAACTTTGTCTGGATAACAGAAAGTGAGCTGGAGAAAAAACGATTAAAAATAAATGCTAGCTGCCTGCCACTGCAAACTTTCCAAGTCCCCCAAGTCTGGGCTGCGGTTTTACAAATCTCCACGGCATGATTTGAGACAGAACTTTTTTTCTGTTGGTTTTATTTTGGAAGTGTTGGGGATGAATTCAAGCAATACAGGTCATCCAAATTCCATGTTTCAGCTTGATAACCACTGCATAAAGTTTTTTTTTTTTTTTTTTTTAAGATGTATTTATTTTATGCATGTGAGTACACTGTTGCTGTCTTCAGACATGCCAGAAGAGGGCATCAGACCCCCAATACAGATGGTTTGTGAACCACCATGTGGTTGCTGGGAATTGAAATCAGAACCTTTGGAAGAGCAGTCAGTGTTCTTAACCACTGAGCCATCTCTCCAGCCCACATAAAGTTTTTAAGGTAGCTGAATAAAGTCATACATCCAAATACATTGGTTGGTAGAAACATCAGAGGCGGTTGCGACGGTGTGGGGAGACCTTTGCTATAGGTTGCAGATGTGATCTGACAATGTTCCTAGTTTTGGGGTTGGCAGAGCTAGAGGTCCGTACAGTCCAAAGGATTTACCCAATAGTCACTGTGCTGGATAGCTGTATGTCAACTTGACACAAGCTAGAGTTATCCAAGAGGAGGGAGCCTCAGTTAAGAAATGTCTCCATCAGATCCAGCTGTAGGGTATTTTCTTAATCAGTGATTGCTGTGGGAGGGCCCAGTTCATTGTGGGTGGTGCCATCCCCAGGCTGGTGGTCCTGAGTTCTATAAGAAAGCAGGCTGAGCAAGCCGGGGAAGTAAGCAGTAAGCAGCATCCTTCATGGCCTGTGCCTCAGCTCCTGCCCCCAGGTTCCTGCCCTGCTGAGTTCCTGTTCTAACTTCCTTTAGTGATGGACCATGAGATGGAAGTGTAAGCCAATAAAGTTTTCCCCTCCAACTTGCTTTTGATCATGGTGTCTCATTGTATTGGTGACCCTGACTATGACTGTCACAAAAGATTGTCAGATCAGTGTACAGAGGAGGACAACAAGTGACTGTCAGGGGCTAAGGATTCCTCAAGATGATTTGCCTCTGGACTGGCTGTATCCCAACCTTTGCATCCCTGAAGTTCTAAGCAGTCAATCAGCTTTAGTGGGCATGGCTTCTTCCTTTCATTCACACCAGAAAGCCCACTATGGAGGAAAACACTCAAAGGCTGAGAGCAGGTAGTGATGCAGGTGACACTGTGTCCAGCTTCACGCTTGGGCAGGCTTTGTGCTGTTTTCTAAAGTTTCCTGGCAGACAGCTCCCTTACAGAGGGATGTTACACGGTCACGTGCCAGGTGTGAGCACTGAGTATGTTACACCATCACAAGTCAGGTGTGAGCATGAATGTTACACCATCACATGTCAGGTGTGATCACTGGGTATGTTACACTGTCACAGTTCTGGTATGAGCTATGAATGTTATACCATCATGTTGTCAGGTGTGAACATGAATGTTATAGCATCACATGTCAGGTGTGAGCACTGGTATGTTACACCATCACATGCCTGGTGTGAGCAGTGTGCATTTATGCCCCTCCCGGAGTGTGTATACTGAAGCTGACATCAGAGCTGATTCACTTCATTCAATCTCCCGTGCGTTGAAAGACAGTGCAGTAGGAACCTTCCACGTGACAGGAATGGTTCTAGACGTAAACTTACCATTTTGGAGAATTTATGGCTTTTTCAAAAACTCATATGCAAATGCTTCAACATTAGTCAAGATGTACCCCAAGACTGAAACTTGTGAAATTGGGGTTTCATATTCATTGGAGATGCACAAAGACCATAAACATTGCCTAACTAGGTTGATTCAAGGAACCTGATTACTGTGAAGTGCTTTTTACAATAACAACCATCTGAGGGAGTGAACTATAGAAATAATATTTTCCTGGGTTTTGGGCATAATATATATATTACAAGAAGGAGCATGAAACATGACCTAGGTGTGTAAGAGCCCCGTTTCTCTAACCCAGCTTATGACCAAATACATGGCCAACACGCTTTGATAAGTGCAAGGAGAGGTGTACACTGTCAGAGTATCTGTCATTCCTGTCTGTTTCCTATAACAAGTTCAGACCAGTTTAGACCAGTTCTCTCCACTTGCTGGTTGACTTGAGACCTGAAGTTGTGTTGCATCCTTAAGCTAACATTGAAAGTCTAGGTTTCATTCTCGGTTGAATGAAAACTGGGTGGCCACTGTGGAACTGGTTCAGAGGCTCTTAAGATGTCTACAATGCACTATCTGACCCCCAGTACCCAACTCTGGGTCGACACACCATAGCGTGCTGTACACCTGCATATCAGGGCTGCTCTAGTCACGGTAACTAAGACATGGAAGAAGCCTTGAGGCTGGGAGATGGTTTAGCAACTGAGTGCTTTCTGTGCAAGTGTCAGAACGGAGTGTAGAAGATGATTCTCAACATCAACTTCAGGCCTTCAGTGTACAACAGACACACACATATACACACTCCCATACACATACATGCACTTGCATACACACATGCACACACACTTACAAACATACATGCACACACATGTACATAGACACACATACAGGCACATGAAATATACACACAGACACCCACATACACTTATACACACATACGTGCACATACATACACACAGAGACACACACTCACATGTATATACATATACACTCTCACACACATACATGCACATACATATATGCACACACACACGTACATGAACACACAAATAAATATGCATATACACATTAATACCATACATGCATGAAAATAGAAAAATAAACTAGAGTCTAGAAAAAAATAAAAGAGGAAACACAGACTATTTGGGGATCAGGAAAAGGGAATAAGAGAAGGCCACAGAAAATTGACTTTGACCAATATATATTACATATATGTTCAAAATGTCATGATGATTCTGACTATCTTAGATAATTACTATATATTAATAAAACATACAAAATAGCATTTTAGTAAAGTACGCATTTTAATAAGATCAAACTTTCTATGCTATTTGAATATCTGATATGCACTAGTATTCATTTCATTTATTGAGTATTTTTAAAAGATTATTATTATTTTAAATTAGATATCTGTGTACATGTCTGTTGTTTCTGTGCATATGTGTGCAAGCCTCCCTGGAGGCCAGAAGAAGGTGTTAGATTCCCCCCAAGCTGGAATTAACAGGTGGTTGTGATCTGCCTGACATGGGTGCTGAGAACCAGACTCAGGTCCTCTGTAAGAGCAGTAATCACTCGTAACTTCAGTGTCTCTCCAGACCCTTAAGTGTATACATAGCTAATGTGCACCCATGGAAACACGAAGATGAACTCAAGGCTTACGCTACTGAGAGAGTTTGCCACACATGTGGCTCTGGTTTTCTGTGAAGGGACTATGTATGACAAAGTCAGGCACTCTAAGTTATTTGTAGAGGTGCCCAACCCTTTGACACTGCAATGTGATGCTGTAATTTACAAATGTATTGGGGCCCCATCCAAGTCTATCAAGTCAAATTACCCACTTGAAGCATTTCAGTCCTCACGGCTTAAAGTGATTATCCAAATAATAAGAGGAAATAACAAAAACCCCCACACAACGGCAAGCTGGTGTCAGAAAGTCAGAGTCTCTTCTTCCGGGATTTGACAAGTTCCAGCTGCAACTCTAGTGAGTGACATAGTCCACCGACGATCTGGACCTGACATGGAAAGAGGCCATCGGTCCAAGGCCAGCAACAATATCCGTTATAACAGCGCCATGCTTAGGGAGAAGAAGCTTTGAAAAGAAAAGGACCAGGGTTGGGGAGACAGCTCAGTGAGCAAAGCCCTGGCTGTGTAATCATGCATGAGTTCAGATCTCCAGACCTATTGTATTGGCTAGTTTTGTGTGTCAGCTTGACACAAGCTCGAGTCATCAGAGAGGAAGGAGTCTCCATTGAGGAAATGCCTCCATGAGATCCAGCTGTAAGCCATTTTCTCAATTAGTGATCAAGTGGGGAGGGCCCAGCCCTTTGTGGGTGGTACCATCCCTGGGCTGGTAATTCTAAGTTCTATTAGAAAGCAGGCTGAACAAACCAGGAGGAGCAAGCCAGTAAGCGGCATCCCTCCATGGCCTCTGCATCAGCTCCTGCCTCCAGGTTCCTGTCCTGCTTCCTCCAAAGATGGGCTATGATCTGGAAGTGTAAGACAAATGAACCCTTTCCTCCCCATCTTGCTTTTAGTTCCTGGGGTTTTGTTGCAGCCATAGAAACCCTAACTGAGACACTCACATAAAAGCTAGACACCAGAATACATCTGTAATTCCAGCACTCCTAGTGGGAGATGGGGGTCAAGAGACAAGAAAAAACCCCCAAACACTTGCTGGCTGGCTAGCCTGGTATACTTAGCAATGAGGAAGTGACGTTGTTACAAGCAGAGGAAGGTGAACACCAACAGTGAGGCCATCCACTGACTTCCACAAGTACATTCTTGGTTCTGTGGCACAAGTGCATTCCCCTGCAACACATATGCTTGCATGCACAGATATGCACATACACATACATGCTCACATGTTCACACACACTCACATGCTCACACACACACACACACTCACATGCTCAGATACTAACACAGGTTCACATGATCTCACACACAGTCTCACACACATGCTTACATACACACTCACATGCTCACACACACATGCTCAGTGTTCTGACACACGCAGACACACATTCATACACATGTTCACATGCTGTCATACTCACATGCATGTATGTATGCACGCATACATGTGCATGCGTGCACGCACACACACACATACATCACGTCAAATTTTTTTTTAAAGGAAAAAAGAATGAGAAATCAAGCCCCATTTTTCTCTGTTAATTCTCAGGAATGAGTTAACTGTGTGTAGTCTGTGTGTGTGTGTGTGTGTGTGTGTGTGTGTGTGTGTGTGTGTATGTAAGTGTGTGAGCATGTGTATGAGCATGTGTGTTCGTGTGTGTTAGTGAACCTATGAGTGTGTGTATGAGCATGTTAGTGTGTGTGTGTGAGCATGTGAGTGTGTGTGGATGTAGTCCCTTATTAAATTTAAAACAGCCTCCAGAAAAGCAGGAAGGGGGTGGGGGAGGGAAGAATAATAATGACTGAAAAGGTATGGGGGAGACTCGGAGGCGGATTAGTGGAGAAAAAGAAGCCTACAGGGAGGGACTGACAGGCAGAAAGCAAAGACCAACCAAAGCTTCCCAGCAACACAGCCCCAGGAAATCCTATTAGACTTCAAACATGAGATTACTGTACTTTCATTTCTCCACAATATGCAAATGACTCCATTTAGCTGCTGAACATGCTGTTATTGAATTCTGAGAAATCCCCTTCATGAGATGTAATATTTTTGTGACAATATTGTCAGCGATGCCAGATTGCTTTTCTATTGCGGGTAAGCTTTTATCCGAGTCTGGTCTATGTCATCCACTCCCAGATCCAGAGTGATGGCTTTTATGTAATTTTTTTGTGTGTGTAAGCAAGAAATAATAACAGGCTTGGAAATGTGAGAAATGTATTAACCTTCCCATTATTTTTTTAATGCCCAAGAGAATGAGAGGGTGGGCCACCATAGAGGATGTAATTATTTTTCATGATGAGGTTTTATTTATGTTAATAAACCTGCCAGCCTACAGTGCCTGTTACCAGCTGGATGGGTTAGTCCGGTTCCATACGTCATACCCTCTCCTTCCAACGGCTTTCTGCATAACGTATGGAACTTTAAAACATAGACACAGGGTATGGGATCACAAGCTATCGGACACAGCAGTCCTCAGGGTTGGTTGCTCTCGCCAGTTCTTCTGTGAGTTTGAAAGATGCTGCACTTACAATGCTCAGGTGTGATGCACCCCTCACCTATGAGCTCGGACAACTTCTCTGATAAAGGGAACTCCCACCCACTATCGTGAACCCATGAGGAAATGGGGGACTCAGAGAGCAAGGATTGTTCTGTAAGATGCATGGGTCACAATAAAACACGCCTACCCGGTCATAGCTACTGAAGAGGTAAGTGGTCAGACACTTGAGCCCAGACAGTAACTGTGTGGTCAGCATGAGTAGTGATCTCTGAGGGACAATGGCTTTGCTGAGGGATCTGATCACCGATAGGTAGTGGAAGTTCCATAGTCAATTTTACATGTCAGATATTCGGGGAGTCCGTTGACAGGAAGACTGGAGACTCCTTTCCACACGCACCACATGTACCAGACACGGCATACACAAGAAAAGTGTGTGCTGTACAAGTGGAAGAGAAGCAGGAGGTAATGATGATGACCCAGAAAGGCCATCATGGCCCTGGGTGGGGATTTTAGGCCTCAGATCTGTCCTAGATCTCCAGCTCCTGTTCTCTCTTCCCATCACCTGCCTGTGTGCCCTGAGACAATTATTTTTGTTCTGGGACAATGACTGAGACAGCTCAGTGGATGTCCTGCAATCTCTGCTCCATGCCTGTCACACAGCACTGACAACAGCTCCTGGATTGGTACAACTGAAGCCTCCAAGGAAGCACTGTATCGGCTTAGCTGTGTAACAAACATCCCCGAAGGTGGAGACGTAGCATGTAATGGTTATCCCTGTGTCTGAGGGTTCTGTGACAAGAAGATAGGTAGTTGTTCTGTTGTCCCTTGAGGCATTTGTTCTGACTCCTAGATGTCCTTGGGAGTCAGGTGACACCTCAGGATATGAGCTTCTTTCCACATTTGCAGATCATTCTGGTGTTGGTCACATGATGGCAGAAAGGGTCCCAGCAGCCAGTGAAGGATACCACAGCGCCTGTGGCAGGTGCTGTCTGAACCTCTGCTAGAATCAGCCACTTTGCTTGGGTCTGTTTAGCAACTCCAGCCATGCTACCCCAACTGAGGGCTGGAAAGATTCCTGCCACATCTTGGCAGGGACAGCAGCAAGAGGCATTTAGATTAAGATTGAGGGTTTGTGGTCTGTGGCCTGTGGCCTGTGGCCTGTGGCCTGCCTGTGGTCTGTGGTCTGTGGCCTGTGGCATAGTTCCTACCTATCCTGGAAGACAGCAAATGGTGAAAAGGTGACCAGGCCTCAAGCCATCCCTTTGAGAAAAGTGTTAAAGGAAGCAATAGAAAGCGAATGGAAATCACAGTGGGCAGTGGAGCCCAGAAAGAGTTTTATTGTTTCTGTGGTTGGAGAGATGTTCAGTAACTCATTACTGTTCTATCAGAGGACCTGAGTTCAGATCCCCTGGTGCCCACATCAGTCGGTTCACAAACACCTGTAACTTCACCTCCAAGGAATCTGACACCTTTTTCTAGTTACTGTGAAAACCTGCACTCAAATGTGTGTTCGCATGCACACATGCACACACACATCACCCCACCTACCCTCCAGCACATACACCACACCCCACCTGCCCCCAACACACACACCTACCCCATACCACACACATATACACACTCTGTCCCCAAACACATATACCACCCCATCTGTCCCCCAATATACACACACCTAACACACACACACACACACACACACACACACACACACACACACACACGTGCAGCTTTTACTAAGGTTAAAAGAGGAATCCAGGCACTGGCTGCTTTTCCAGAGGACCCAGGTTCAATTCCCACCACCCACACGGCAGCCAATAACCAACTGTAACTCCATTTCTAGGCATCCTGGCAGATGCCATGCAGGAGAAGCTGTCTACAGCAGACAGGTGAGCTTCCTGGAGATGGACCACTGGTTTGCACAGCTGTGATGGGTGCACCTTCGAGAGACACAGCCCCAGCAGCTTTGTCCCAGGATTGCTTCTTGCTACTGCTGTGCCTTCTCGTGTTCATCCTTGCTATATTTCTCATTTATCCGGGATGGTGCATTTGGGTGTGGGGAAACCCTTACTGCTTACAGCCTGGTGTGATTACTTCTCCTGCAGATCAACATGAAGATGAACTTTCATGAGATAATATTGTTTAGATGAAAGAATGATTTTAAAGTTTCCTGATTTGATTTAAATAGGTTTAGGAAGTTGGAGTCGTTGACAGGAAGTTTAAGGAGATGGTTTAAGTTGTTTGGCCAGAAAGGTGTAATCAAGTTAGAATCAAGAATATAATGTGCCCCCTCCTTGCAGAATAGTGAGGGCTGCCGAGGTTAAAAAAGAGCAGTGAGTTCTCATGTGTTGCAATCAGGTAGTTGTACTGGGACAAGTCAATGATCAAAGAAAACGTTTCATTCTAGGGTCTGAGTTTCTGCATCTTGTGATCTAGGGATGTAGCCACAGGCACAGGTCTCGGTGTGCACCATGAAAAGGCAGGGTTATGAACAAAGAGTAATTCTATTATGTCTATAAGAACAGGAAAAGGATGATTAGCCATTTTAGCCGAACAAGACTTAACAATAAGATGTAAGATAGATGATGTCTTCCTTGGTAAATACAAATTGTAGGGGGAAACTTGCTACTATAGACTGGCTTGCTTAAACTTTGTTAATCAATGACAAAAGAATTATTGCGTTGGGGATACAATGAACTTGTGGAGAGAAACATAGATGGGAAATGTTTAGTTAGGTTCATTTCAAAAGAAAAACACATGATCAGCAATCTTGTTGTAATTTCCTTTTGTGTAATGATTTTAATATGTTTTTGAGGAACATGTTTTGTAGTGGTTGTTTTTTAGAGAATATGTAACTTGTGGCTATGAGGTAATCTTTTTCTTACATAGAGGACGGTATAAAAAGGCTAAGAGAAACCTGGAGAGATGGCTCAGTGGTTAAGAGCACTGGCTGTTCTTCCCGAGGTCCTGAGTTCAATTCCCAGCAACCACATGGTGGCTCATAACCATCTGTGATGCCCTCCTCTGGTGTGTCCAAGGAGAACCATAATGTACTCACATACATAAAATAAATAAATCTTTAAAAAAAAAAAAAAAGAGGCTAAGAGGAAAAATAAAGTTGCTGGAGCCTGCTCATTTGAGTTTGGTCCATCCACCAAAATGTGTGTGTGGTGTGTGTGTGTGTGTGTGTGTAAAGTAGTTGGAGCCTTGTTCCATCACATTCAATGGGTGAATGTGAACATGTCTGTATCTATGTATTATGCTGTGTGTGTGTGTGTGTGTGTGTGTGTGTGTGTGTGATATTCCCCCTACCTTTTTTCCCTTCTTGCTGGTCCCCAAAGAGTTTAAAGAATTCAGAGTAGAGTCTCTCTCCAGTCAGAGAGGATGTCAGCTCCAATGCATCAAGCTTTATTCCCTCAGAGAGAAGTGTGCTGAGTGATCCATCGCGACTCTACACGGCTCCTCAGATTCCCCGCCCTGTGGAAGCTGGCCTGCGACGGGGTCCGACGCCCTCTCCAGGCCGTCACAGGCAATGCACGTATGTGGTGCGCAGACTCACCCACAAAACACAAAACAAAACAAAAACGAAGAGAAA